>NW_026884215.1:0-114006 GCF_032173495.1 Musca vetustissima
ACGTATGCATCCTAACAGACGACGCGTTTTTGTTATATATCTAAATCTGAACCGATTTCGAGGAAACTTGCCAGAGACTAATTTATATTACACCCTATACTATAATTCGTGCAAATCGAAAGATATATAGGGACTTTGGTGCACCAATTACATAAAATCGGACGAAAATATATATGGGAGCTATATCTAAATCTAAACCAATTTTCACAAAATTTAGCACACGTCATTCTAGCCTTAATTCAGTACGCTATGACAAATTTCGTGCAAATCAAATAATTTTCAGAGACTTTGATGCACCAATTACCTAAAATCGGATGAAAATATATATGGGAGCTATATCTAAATCTGAACCGATTTTCACAAAACTTTGCACACATCATTCTAGACTTAATTCAGTACGCTATGCCAAATTTCGTACAAATCGAAAAATATATAGGGATTTTGGTACACAATTTACCTTAAACCGGACGAAACTATATATGGGAGCTATATCTAAATCTAAACCGATTTTCTCAAAACTTTTCGCACATCAATCTAGACTTAATTCAGTACGCTATGCCAAATTTCGTGCAAATCAAAAGATACAGAGAGACTTTGGAGTCCAATTTACCTCAAATCGGACGAAAATATATATGGGAGCTATATCTAAATCTGAACCGATTTTCTCGAAACTTGGCACACATCATTCTGCACCTAATTCAGTAGTCTTTGCCAAATTTCGTGCAAATTAAAAGATACAGAGAGACTTTGGAGTCCCATTTACCTCAAATCGGACTAAACTATATATGGGAGCTATATCTAAATCTGACCCGATTTTCTCGAAACTTGGCACACATCGTTCTGCACCTAATTCAGTACTCTATGATAAATTTCGTGCAAATCGAATGATATGTAGGGACTTTGTGTGCACAATTTACCTTAAATCGGACGAAACTATATATGGGAGCTATATCTAAATCTGAACCGATTTTTTCGAAACTTGGCACACATCATTCTGCACCTAATTCAGTACTCTATGCCAAATTTCGTGCAAATCGAATGATATGTAGGGACTTTGTGTGCACAATTTAACTTAAATCGGACGAAACTATATATGGGAGCTATATCTAAATCTGCACCGATTTTCTCGAAACTTGGTACACATCACTCTGCACTTAATTCAGTACTCTGTGCTAAATTTCGTGCAAATCGAAAGATATAGAGGAACTTTGGTGCCCCATTTACCTTAAATCGAACCTGTACTTTGTTTACAATTTAACATCTACAGACGGACGGACATGCATAAATCGACTCAGAAAGTGATTCTATGCATATTCTCAAAAGGAACCATGTGTCTATCTCGTTTCCTTTTGCCTGTTACAAACATATGCACATAATACCCTGTACCACAGTGTGGTGAAGGGTATAAAAATAGGCGATTTTCAATATTCTAGACAGATTATAAATTTTATTTTTAACCCGGATTCATATCCATCAAATATGCAAGGTATGTCCGATCGACTAACAAAGAAGAGAGGTTTATATATTACTGTAGGACATATATCTAGATTACTGTACGAACATAGGAGCTTCTCTTGTGGGGTAATGCGTCATATAGTCGACCCAGTCAATAGATTTTACCGGATATTTCGATGAATGCGGTCATACACATTTGGGAGAAACAACTCAGCATTTGTTCCAAGTCCTTAAAATTAAACAACCCTTTATTCAATCTCCTTCCTTTCGTTATCTTCAGATTGCATCGTGCAATTTGAACATTACTTTCGAAAAACCAACTATTTTAACTAAATTATTTTAATTTTTGCAACAACTTGAATAACACTACAATTTTAAAAATGTCACTTTTTTCAAATTAATAGCTAAGAGTTTTAATTGCCTTGACATTGTACTATTTATAGAATTTCCATATTTCCTAATCGTTAACAAAAATGACATGAAATTGTTGTCCGTTAGACTCTAAGACCAACCATCCACCAAAGCAACATTGGAATTTAGTTACAGAAAAATCTCTCAACATGAAAGTTATTTCGCTTATCCTGATACTCCTTATGGTGGGACAATTTCATTCCCAATCAGGATTTGATGGATCCTTGAGAAAATGGAAATTATCAATGTATCGAACCAATAAAAGCATCGAGAATACAATAAGGACATATTTTGAAAAGCGAACCCGGCTACTGAGCGTTGCGGTGAATGTGGAATACTCGCAGAATTGGGAAGATTTCATTTACGATTACCTATCGAATTTTTTACGCGGTACGACAGCGATGAAATATGAAATTTCCACAAAAAGGTATCATCGCAATGATTACATGTACGGTTACAATTTATGGTATGTGGACTCTTGTCGTGCTTTCAGGTAAGTGAATGTAAGATAATTGTCTTCCTTCAATTTTGGTTATTTGTTAGAGATAATGGCGTGATCAACTATGTAATTCATAAAATTTTGGAATGACAAAATTCCACAGAACAAAATAGCATGCGGAAGCTCTTAGCACAATTTTTCCAACCTGAGTGTCTATAAGTTGGTATTTCGTTTTCGTAGATGATAAAGAAATACTGACGGACAAGTTACAATGATATAGCCCAGATCTAAATTTCTCGATAGATTTGAATACGCACCTCTTCGAAGAGAGTTTGAAAATGTTGTCTCGTTGGAACCTAACGACATTTGTATTATTTGATATATATTCTGTACAGAATATATGTGCATATATGTACAATTTTATGAAACCCTTTGTGTTTTTTTCTCTCCCCTCTCTTTGCAGCTCTCTACTACCCGATATTAATGATCAATTCGTCGAAAAGATGGGCAAATTTGTATTAATAATGCAAACGGCCAAACACCTGCGTCGCCACCAAGAATTACAAAAAATATTCCAAAAAGCAATGAAACGAAATATTGTCGACATCGTGGTAGCAACATATGTCGGCAATATGACATTTCATTGGTATAGCTATGATGTGTTTCGGCCAGGACAATGCCGTAACACGAAGCCACGTCGATTCAATACATTTCGCAAAGGCTTAATGCAATTTGAGGCAATATTCCCCAATAAGTTGAGAGATTTTCATCAATGCCCCATTGAGGTTGCAATGAGACCTGCCGTGCCACTGTTCGACAAGAATGGAAAAAACCTCGCACATATAGCGATCAATATTGGGGCTTGCAAGGTGATATTATGCGCATGATGGTGAAGAAATTAAATTTCCGCACTACCATCCATCACATCAACGATAGCTTGACCAGCGAGGTTTATGAAAATGGCAGTTCGACTGGAATATTTTTCGAGCTGAAAGAAAAAAGAATAGATCTTATAATGGGCTACTACAAGTATTCAATGCGTGCTCGATATTTTGGTTCCAGTGTGATGTATTTTTTGACGCCCACCGTTGTGGTGGTTTCGAAAAAGTGGAGAATGGATTTCTTACATGGCGACTGGTTGTTGGCACCCTTTGGTTTTCGTGTCTGGTTGTTTTGCATTTTTGTATTGGTTGTAAAGATAACAGTGGTGCAGTTGTTATATCATTTTTCCAAATCTTTCAAAATAACCTGGTTGGATATTTTTGGCTTGGCCCTGGGCAATTCTCGAAATATCCAATATCGTTACACAAGTATTCGATTGTTTGTAATAATTTTTACATTGGCCTTCATTGTCATCAATGGCTCATTTCAAGGCAAATTGTTTGCAGCTTTTCACATGAAACCAAATCGTGAACCAAAATCGGTTCCAGAATTAATTGCCAATAATTACACCTTTCTGAAGAAGAAATTCATTGCCAAAGATTTGATTCATGCTCTACAGATTCCAACAACACAATTGAAGCAAATAAATTATACCCATGATTTCGAGAGTTATGAACAGATGCTCGAACTGAAGTACCCGGTGGCCATGCTAACAAATTATTGGCAATATCAGGCATTCTTAAAATCTACACGACTTTACGACGAATTTGAAATGTTACCCGACACGGTGGTGGTAAATCAAATTTGTGCTTACATGCAGCCACAATCGTTTTTGCTGGAACCTTTCAATCGGATACTGTCTAATTTGAACTCTGCTGGTATTCTTAAAAAATGGATGTTGGATTCTTTGGGAGTTTTCGAGTCGTCGGAACAAAAGAAGAAGTCTAGTAAAATGGAACCGATCGCATTGACCTGGGACAAGTTACGTCTGGTTTTTGTTGGAATGATAATAATGCAGACGCTATGCTTTGTTGTGTTTTTGTCTGAAATTGCAATCCATAAAATTTACAGGAAATGAATGAGCAAAGCTGTTAATAACCAAGGAAGGTATATACGCGTTTTCAAATTATGGATTCATTCTAGAAAATATTTTTAAAGTTAAATACATATGTATGTCTATGTCTTAAATAAAAATTACATTTCAAAATATTATAGACTCTATAAATTATAGAATATATAAAAAGTGTGAATGGTGTACCTTAACAGCCAATTATGTGCAATTTTGGTTTCGTAGATTCCGTTCAGGAATTTTTGATGTTAAAGATACACCTAGCACAGGTAGCCCGTCGTCGAAAATGTTGATAAAATCGGAGAAATGATCGAAGTTGACCGGCATGTTAGCAGTCGTAACATCGCCCTGGAGCTAAATATCGACCATTGTTTTAAACCATTTACAATTGGCCGGAATTGGCCAACATGAGAGGTGTCGTGTTCCACCAGGACAACGCTAGGCCACACACATCTACAGTGAATCGACAGAAACTTCGGGAGCTTGGTTGGGAATTTTTAATGTATCCGCCATACAGACCGGACTTGGCACCAAACGATTATCATATTTTTCTTGCATTGCAAAATTTATTTAATGATAAAAATTTTGTTTCTAGGGGGGGATTGTGAAAATCAGCTACTAGAATTTTTTTAAGTTATCTCTAAAATGGCAAAAAATCATACAACAAAACGGTGGCCCAAATCGGACATTCCGAAGCATTTTTTAGTTCATATAAAAATAATGGATTTCTTTTAAGAACAACTCTCAAATGAAAAAAAATGTTTACAGAGTATAAGTTTTAATCTAAAATGTTCACAGAACTAGAATTCAGCTCCAGCATTAGTTGTGTGTAGTTTAATATAGATGGTCCCGTCCGACTAGATACATTTTCATAACGTTAAGAATTATAATTATTTTAAATACATTTGACACATTTAAACCAAATATTATACATTTTATTACAGCATACATATATACACAGCGAATTCTTTACAAACGAACCTATGAAAAAATTGATGTTTTTATTTCTATATATAAAAAATGTGCTGTAGTAATATTAAGATTGATATAAAAACCACATGATATTATATTTGTAACAAACTTAACGAACCAAAACCAAATTTGTCGGTAAACTATAACTTATTATGAAATTAAAAAAGAATAAAAAATCCATACATTTAAGAAATAAAAATAATGAAGAAGAAATGAATAAGTACTCTAAAAACAGCTGAATTGTTATTTTGAAGGTATTTCAGCATAGGAGTTTTGGGATTTAAAAAAAGGTTCTCATATATTTATTGAAAATCCAATACGAGGGAAATGTTCGATTTAGGGTCTTGCCTAAATTCATTGTGTTGCGTACTAAAATTCAGGGTTGCCCATATTCGACGGACCCATATTTTTATTTTTTTTAATAAAAAAAATCAAAATTTGGCGGTTGGCAATGTTAATCATTTAATTTGTTCCAAGTAGATTTGTTTACATCAATTTTTTAATATATCTCTCAAATGGCCGCCTCTGGCATTGATGACGTATTGTGCCTTTTTTGCTGCATTTTCCATTGTTTTTGCCAACATTTCGGCTCTTCTACGGTCCTTGGCTTGTTAACGTAAACCTTTGACATCAAATATCCCCACAAGAAAAAGTCAGGCGGCGTCAAATCAGGCGAACGCGGTGGGCAGTCCAAATCACCACTTTTCGACATGAAACTCGCCATTTTCATTTTGGAAGAAAAACGGCCCAACGACCGTTTTCGCACTAACGCCGCACCAAACTTTGACTTTTTCGTCATGAAGAGGCACTTCTTGAATCTCCTGAGGATTTTCAGAACGGCGCTTTTGGGATGTTCTTGGGGACCTCTTAACACTGGCTCGTACGACAGCGATATTTCGGCCGATCGCCTTGGTCGACTTTTATATGGCCTCTTCGGATTAGAAAGAGCCTTACCAGTCGAAAATTTTTCGTATAATCGCTTAATGGTGTTCTTAGAAGGCGCACTTCTCACATTTTTTAATGTTTTAAAAGCACGTGGAGTTTTCACAATTGACTTCTTCTGTTGAATGTAAATTTCAACTATTTCAGAGCGCTCGCGTGGCGTGTATTGGATAGTGGTAAAAATCTGCTTGGACTGACGCTTCAAACGCGGTATGTCATTAAGCGATGTGACATCTCTGTCAAAAGTTATGGCGTTGCCAGATGGGTCCGTCGAATAGGTTCAACCCTGTACCCACCTTATTTATCATGGCCTATTTATAAGGTATACCAGGAGGAGAATTCATTCTGTAAAAATTAATAAATATTGGCATTCCAAAAATTTTATTATTTACCATATCCGAGTTGACATATGAAGGCAACATTGGTACCTAAATAAATTAAATATCATTATACATTTTACACTTCGTTATATGACTATTTCGAAGTTTTACCCATTAAACATTTATAAACAATAATTAAAAAAATGTTACACTCAATTACTGCGAGTGACAAAAGTGATTTGCAAATATTCTGAACAAGGAGTAGGAAGGAATGTAAAGTACACATAATTTCATCGCTATCAGTCCCTCGGTGTGCCACAAACCCAGTAGATTGCATAGTCGGAAAATCCTTCAATATGGAGTTTCGTAAATTTGCTATATTTCTATGGCTTTTAAATATTCATTGGGTGGCATTACAAAGACTTACTTCCATCGAGAAATGGGGCATAGAATTGAATCTGGTAAATCGAAGCTTAGAAGACGCCATTGCTGATTATTTCCGCAGTAAAACTAATTTTTTTAGTGTTGCTGCTTATTTTGAGTACTCCTGGGATTGGATGTACGAAATTGAACCATACCTGACAAGGGCATTTACTCATAACGATCTAATGAAATATGAAACATCGAATAATGGCGAGAAACAAAGTTTATTGCCTGGCTATTACTTGTGGTATGTGGATTCATGGAAGGCATTTCGGTAAGTAATATTATGTGTAAATAAAAAGTATTGCAACACAAGAAATGCCGTCCTATGTATGTCCAGATTTTGGCAGGGGAATTGCAAAATCGGTTAAAGATGTTCATTAAGAAGGTCTTCGAAAATACCAAAGTCTGTATGGCAAATTTTAATTGTTTTATTTAATTTTAACGAACATTTCACAATATCATTTTACTGCCAGTTCCGTGAGAATATACACTTTATACTTTCAAAATACCGAAAATAAAAGTAGTAGTTATATGGGGGCTATGTTAAAATAGGATTCAAAGTTTAATGGGAGTTATACCAAAACGTTCATCCATATACCTCATTAGTAATACTACTTCAACGAGTAGTAGCAAACTATGTGCAAAGTGTTGAAGGCAGAGTGCGCAAAAATTCGTTCGCGAATGATTTTTTTATTTAATTCGAATCTACACTAATTCAAGAATGTCCCTACAAAATTTCAAGTGAAAATCTCAAGAACTCTTGAAAATATAGCCGATTTATTGCGTCAGCATCAAGTGACGGCTAAAGGGCTTCTCAAACTTTAAACGTCTTTTTTTCTTTTGCGAATGGCGGGCACGATAACTCAAAAACTAATAACCCAATAGATTCCAAATTTTTACACGTTTCTCTGTGAGTGTATAGCTATCGTATGAACTAGGATAAAGCCAATCGGTAAAGATCTTCCTTATTTTTTAACTTGGTTTTTGGTCAAAAATCGGCGATTTTCCAAAAATATTTTTTCAAAGGTCCGCCATTTTGTTAATTTTAGAGCAAAGTCAATAATCCTAGTTCATACGAGAGCCAGACATGTACTCTTTCTAACACCGTTGGAATTTTCGGATTAAAATCGAGAATGGGTGGGGTTCCCTTAAAATACATTCTTTTCGTTTTGTGCTCATTTTACGAATGAATTTATGGCGATAAATTCTTCACCAAACGAGCATTCGCCAAAGAATGTTCGCACACACCAAGGTGCAAATAAATGTCAAAAATGTTGTTTTAATGTTGAACCAAAAAAATAAAAAACAAAATTATAAATGAAAATCTTCGAATTTCGAAGAGCTTGTTTGGCAATACTTTTATTAACATTTTTACAATAATTTGTGTTAAAAAATCTTGTCAATCCGTTTGTTTCGGCAAAATATTTTTGACATATCAAAATACAACAACCGATGTTTGTTGTAGAAATTCGCCGATGCAGCTACCTTGTATATCTACCTTGACACACACATAACAAACGAGTGAGAGCACACAAAAAAATCGTTCGTTTCGTTTGGTGGTTGAAATTCTTTCCGACATTCTCTCACGAATGAAAAATAACATTCCCGAATTCTCGAAAATGCTCAAAACAGCAACAACAATAACAACAAACTTTCGTGAACTCAATAGTTGTTGGACATGTGTTTTGTTATTCCACACGCTTTCTGCTACACACACATTCATTCGTTGTGTGTGTTTACATTTTTTATGATATTTTTGTTTGTTGTTGTTTTAAACAGTGCTCGCGAGCATTCGCGAACATTTGTTTTTTGAGTTTTTCAAAAGAATGTTCTTCAGTGAAAAATGCACGCGAAGGAATGAATCGACGATGCTTGCACCGAAATTTTATCGTTCGTGAATTTTTCATACAATGCGAACATTCGCGAGAGATTGAAAATGCTTGTGCATTCATTGTAATCGCGATAAATTGAAAACATTCGAATTATCGCCGTGAGTATTCGCGAGAAAGAACGTATTTTAATCATTCTTCTGGTTAAAGGTCTATCTTAAATATTGCGATCTTTATCCTGATTTTAATAGATAGACGGACATGACAACATCGACTTAGATTTTCATTCTGAAAGTTTTCATGTGGTCTCCGGAGAATATTTCGAGGTGCTGCTAACGATATGACAAAACCAGTTAGCGGAAGGGGCCGACCATACGATATCCTACACAACTACCACAAAACTCTATCTTTCTGCGGATTTTAATTCCGAGCTTGGGTAATATTTCGTGATAGTTGCACCCTCTTGCCCGATTAGAGGTCAACAGCACCTCTTCCTTACACTGACATATTTTCCGAATATCACCAATATTCAGAACAGCCCTTCTAATTACTTGTCCATATTCCCATATTCGAACATGTGTTGTGATGTTCGGTTTTCAATTGCTTCCTATAGATCGACTCCAAATTTTTCCCAATTTTATTATCTGATTATCCCCGAAAATTATAGGTGTTGTCCTTGACAATAACTGGAACATTTCAAAGCGATCCGCGCTATATTTCCGCGCCCTAGTGTGGTAATGTTTTAATTAATAATATCTGAATACGTAAGCTCCTGTAAATATTTACGTGTAACTCCCACATCCGAGTACATACGACAATATAATTGGTATCAATTTAAAGGTCAACCACTATACGGATATACTATCAGAATACAAATTTTGTAATTTTTTACACAAAAGTCAGGGTCCATTTGACCCGCTAAATATTGACCGATCGTTATCAAGACAGGTATGCTAATTCGTTGGCCCAATCCCCTTCTCTATTTTAAAATTCGAGATGTTTAGGCCATAATTGCGGCCTCTGGAGCGACCAGAAAAACCGGCAAAAATTAAGTATTTGGTCCATTTCATCCCCTAAATATTAACCAATATTAACCATAACTGTGGCCTGCGTCGAGATATGTCTAAATCGACTCAGCTAGTCGAGATATGACGATCGGCGGCGTTACAAACTCTTGGGGCTGCACAAAGCTATAATACCCTGACAACATAGTTGTGTAGGGTATAATTAATACAATTCACAAATGATAACAACGAGCATATTTACAGGACCATATCTGATCTATTTTCGCAATAGACTCACAAATAAATATTTGAATTAATGACCCGATGCTGGACTGTTGGCGTAGATCATGTTTTCACGTTGCCTCAAAGGAAAAACTCGCAAACAGTGAAATAACTAAATCTCGAAGTCAATTTGTGGATCATCTCTTCTTCGTAGGAAACAGTGGTTTCGTTGAAAGTTGATTTCCAATCACAATCATTAAGATTAAGATCGAATCACTCCGCCGGATCAAAATCCTCACCAAATAGTCATACTTTGAGGATGGTGGATCTTCTCAACAAAAGCTTTTGACTTTTTTGAACTATAGAGGCGACTTTTTTTGCCCAAGCGGGACCCTATCCCATTTCATATTATTGGTACATGATCGATACTATGTCTGAAGAGTTAACACGAAATTTTGCACGATCTACCGACTTGAGATTAGAGTGAAGTGTGTCGCTAAAATCGGTTAATATGTAGTTATAGCTCCCATATAAGATTTTCTACGATATAATCAGTCCGATTAATTCAATCTATCCTCTAAAAAAATCCGTAGAATCAGATCCTCTGATCATGAATAACATAAAATTAATTTAAAGTAATTTTTATAAATTTTTCGAATTTTAATAGTATTTATTTGCTACAGAACGTAGTAATAAGTCTGTTTTGAGAGTTTCTTTCACAAAAGAAAACAGAAGTTTGAGAGCTTTCATGACACATATCTTTTGTTTTTTTTTTTTTTTTTTTTTTTTGGAGTATCGATTTTCCTTTTGAATTTTTTGTTCATCATAGAAGGAAAAATAAAAGAGAAAAACAATTTTCCTATGGATTTGTTGAATGTAACTGGTTAATCAAAGGAAATGTTAAAGGGACTTACAAATGAAGACCAGAATGACGTTTGCCAAATTTGCGTTGAGTCGGCTTCGACATACGGTGCTGCCCAAAACATTTGCAACCGAGTCATCTGTGGAACAAAACCCGTAATTTTATTGAAATTTTGAAACAATGTTTTACATGCAAAAATATTGTCTATTCAGTCGTATATAAGGTTTACAAAACAAAAATTTCATTTCAAGAAGAATTTGTCGTAAATTTATAAAATAGCGTAAAAAGTCGTTTTTTTATGTGCTCAAAACATGTGCAACTTATACTATATGTCACCGATATTTTTACAAAAGTTTAAAATTTTTGTTAGTAATCGATATCATAACCACGATTAAATGAACAACTATGTCGTTTGGGAATTTATTCCTCTCATCATTCGGGACATCCTAATTTTTTTACAGTTGATTTCCAATTTCCCAAAGTTTCCCTATGAGATTTAGGTCAGATGACTGACCACCATTTTTCATTGGATATCCATAGATTTATCACCTTAGACGTGTGCTTTGGGTGATTATCGCATTAAATCACCCATGAAAGAGGCATATTCCAATATGTATAAGGCAACATTACGTCAGATAAAATATTTTGGTAATCATCTGACCTTATAACTCCATTAATTTTTTGAATCGGGCCAGTTCCTTGTCCGGAAAAACACTCACAGGCCACAACATAGCCATGTTTTACTGAGCCCCTTGTATATCTTGGATTGAGACTTTCGCCTTTTTGCCTACGCACCAGACACCTGCATCCGAATTGTGCACATTAAATTTTGATTCTAAAGAAAATATAAAACATTTCCACTTCTGCAAATACAATTGAAGACATTCTTTTTTGTAAAATTGAAGGCGAGCTAATCTACTGCTTGGATATATTCAGTTGAAGAGATTTTTTTTTTTATTTCTGTGGAGGTAATATGAAGGTATTGTTATATAATTCATTTTATATATTTCGATCTTATTTTGAAATAGTCGTACGTTTTCTTCAGCCACTATGTATTGTATTTGTGTTTCCGCTTTCAATGACACGGGATTCTGTAGATTTATGGGCATTATACTTTTCACATATTTCTTTGTTGGGATATACCTTTTTTTATAATCGTCGATACATTTTGTTAATGTTCTCATTATAATTATTGCCACCCATTTTATCGACTTTTTCTGAAATATACCATTTAGGCCCACACCGATAAGTGTGTTTTTTATTAATTAACGTTTTTAGGTCTATTTTTAGCCGATATTATTTTAATAGTTATAAATCTCTTGACAAGGAAAAAATAGAAAGTGTGTTATGCAGTTGCAAATGTTTTGAGCAGGCCAAAAAAACGTTTTTTTTTTTGTGTTCCTGGGAAAATAACAACAACCTATTGAAATATATTTTTTCTTCGAAGTATTTTTTAGAAAGGTGTCTTATCAAAAATTGATTCTAAACATAAAAATAATATTATTAAAACCCTCCAAATCTTAGTTTTGCCTGATTTCATTGCACGGCAGTTCTAGTTGCAAATGTTTTGTGCAGCAGTTGAGTTAGCCATATATGTGTATTCGAACTTACATAAATATAATTTGCAAATATATATTTATTTCATTACAGCAACCTTTTGCCAGTGATACAAAAACATGAATATGTCCAAAAAATGGGTCAATATAAGCCATCTTAATGGCGACACGGAAATGCAGATGATATTGCAAAGTGCATATGAGAACAACATGCTTGACATTACTGTGGCCATTTATATTCGAAAATCTACATTTCATTTATACACCTACAGTCTTTTTCAGCCGGGCACATGCCTCCGCTTAGCAATACAGCAAATTGGTAGATTTGAGTTCGGCCAATTAACCATTGCGGAATTATTTCCCGAGAAATTACAAAATTTGCATAAATGCCCTCTTCGTGTGTTTGTGCGTATCTCCGAACCGTATTTTAATTATACGCACAATGGAACTGGCGAAGAAATCGAACATTCCTGGGGATTGGAAGCCAAGATTTTGAAAGTGATCGCTGAAAAGCTCAACTTTAAATTGCAACTGGTCAAATCGAAAGATTGGTCTATTGGCGGTGTATATACGAATGGCACGGCAACTGGCCCTTTCTTGGCATTGTCAGAAGGTCACTTTGACATATTAGTTGGTTATTATCATTCAGCAGCTAGAGCTAAGAACTTTGCTGTAAGCATGCCCTATATGTTATCATCATCGGTGGTGGTATTTCCCAAACGAGAGAAATCGACGGCCGATAGCAAATGGCTATTTGCGCCATTTCAAACTGTCGTGTGGCTGATGATATTTGCCTCGGCGACATTTGCCTTAACATCTTTCCTTGTAGTTCGTTCGATGATGAGAAAAGAGATTGTTATCCGGAACTCATGGTTGGATGTTGTTGGCTTGATATTGGGAAATTCACGAAACGTTCGCTATCACATCGTTGGCCCAAAGTATTTTATAATGCTTTGGAATTTTGGTTTCGTAATTATTTGGAGTGCATTTCAGGGCAAGTTATATGGAGCCTTTCACATGCAGACGGTGTCCCGACCATACACAATAGACGATTTAATAGCCAATAATTACACATTTCACATAAGACGTTACTATCAGGAGGATTTAATGAAGGCCTTAAAAATTCCCCCCATACAAATCGTCTACAAAGATCGATCTGTAAATCACAGTGAATTCATAAGTAACCTCCATAGTACACAACCACATGCCATATTGACGGATTATTGGTTATATCAGGATTTTCTCAAAGCCCATCATTTGTATGGAAGTTTCGAAATAATTCCAAACATTGTGGTCTTAAATCCTCTATGTGTCTATTTTAGACCACAGTCGATTTATACCCAACCTTTCAATGGAATTTTGTACGCCCTACATTCTGGAGGTCTGATGAGAAAATGGTTAAAGGATATTGTCGGACATCAACGTGAATCGCTCTCAACGAAAATAGTGGTAAATACCGAACCGGTGCCACTTTCTTTGACTAAAATGATGATTATATTTAAGGGGCTGATGATTATGCATGTCATATCGTTGTTGGTGTTTTTGTGTGAGCTCCTAATTACTAAAAATAAATGTAAACGCATGGAATTCCGAAAGAAAGTAAAATTTCAATTAAAAAAATAAAATTTTAAATTAATTTAAAAAAATAAATATTAATTTATGTGTACATAAATGTATACATTTGTGTTTCAATTTGTATTTATGGTCAAAATATCAGGTCATTCTGAAGGTGTATTTGTAAAAAAAATTACTTCTTGAAATATCTTCTTAATACATAAAAAATCTTAGTGATCTGACTGACGGAACGTCTGAAGCCAGAAATTTGAAATGTTCAGTGTGGGTTATTGGTGGTGTGTAGGCGTGAAATAAGGCTGTGTTTTTCGAAATTCGAACTAGAAGGGTACGAAAAGTACTAAATATGGTATCCTTTGTATTAGGTCAGAATTCGGGAATTGGAATGTGGGTCACTGATGGAAAGATAGAAAAGGGTACGAAAAGTACTAAATTTAGTTCTAATTGTATATATAGTTAACGTATATATAGGGAGAATCTTGAAATTCAATTGTATGGAAAGGATTTTAGAAATTCCTACTTATTTGTATGAAAAATACTAAGGGTAGAGCTGCGATTCTGAACGTTTCACAAGGTTACGGTAGTTTTGTAGTTTTCGTACTTATAGGGTACGGAAGGCGCTAGATGGTACTAAAATTGGTACAATTTGCATTTTGGTGATAGGATAGAGTTGGAATCATAAAATTTTGAATTTAGATTACTGTTTGGAAATTTGTACTTATGGGTACCAACTTGTACTAACTATGATACAATTTGTTTCTGCGTGAACAGATAGGGTCTGGAATCCTGAAATTTGGAATTAAAATTACTGTTGGAGAGTAGGATAGATTCGTACCTATGGAAACGAAAAGTGCAAAGTGATACGAAATATAATACCTTTTGGATTTGTGTGAACGGATAGGACTGATATCCTGAAATTTTGAATTAAAATTACTGTTCGAGTGCAGTATTGAGATACAAAAATTGATACAATTTAGTATTGAGTGAACGGATGGGAATGGAAAACGTATATTTGGAATTAAAATTACAGAATTAGGGTAGTATTGGAATTTCGTACTTATGGAGACAAAAATCACTAAATGGTACTAAATATGGTCAAATTGTACAATATTTAATAGTAATAAATGGTACTAAGTTTGGTACAATTTGGTTGTTGGTGAACGGATAGGACTTAAATGTGGACTTAAGATTATTATTCGAATGCATGACTCAGGTAATTTTGGAAATTTGAACTTATGGATACGAAAATAACTAAATTTGGTACAATTTGAACTTTGGTGAACGGGTAGACGAGGCATACTGACATTTGTAACTAAATTTACTGTCGGAGTGTAGGATTGATATAGTTTTGGAATATGAGTACAATTTGGATTTTTGTGAACAGATAGAGCTGGAATTCTTAAATTTGGATTTATGAATTAAGATTACTGTTGGAAATTCGAATTCATGTATACGAATAGTCCTAAATGCACTAATTTTGAAACAATTTGGATAACGAAGAGAGCTGGAAATCTAAAATTTGGAATAATGATTACTTTTGGAATGTAGAACTGATATAATTTGATTTTGTCTAAACGAATAAAGCTGAAATCCTGAATTTTGGAATAAAAACTACCGTTGGATTTAGTTCAATTTGGATTTTGGGTGAACGGATAGTGCTGGAAACCTAACATTTTGGATATTGATTGCTGTTTGAGCGTGGAATTGAATTTCGATCACTTTTGAAATCTGTACAATGGAAATAAAAAAGAGATTCGGAAATTAGTGTTTGTGTATGAAGAGTCCATAATGGTAATAAACTTCATATTTTATGTAGGAATAGTGATGGAATTCGGAATTATAGCACAACAAATTATACAGTATTCACGATAACATTGTTTTATAACTTAATCATCTATTTATCTATCTATATATAAATAAAAATGAATTGCTGTTCGTTAGTCTCGCTAAAACTCGAGAACGGCTGAACGGATTTTTCTGATCTTAGTCTTGAAATGTTCGTGGAGCTTCAGGGAAGGTTTAAAAGGTGAGAAAATTTCGAAAACCGCGAAAAATTTGCAAAAAAAAAATATTATGAAAAAAAAAAAATATTTTGAAAACAAATATTCATTTGTCAAATATTGAAAATTTTCAAAATATTTTATTTTATTCAATTGACATTGTAATGAAACTTTTTTTCTGAGAATGCAAAACAATAATTGAGAAGTATACGCGATCATTGTATGTACACGTCTTCCATGAAATTCACGTACATTTTGGGACAAATACAAGGATGAAAATCTGAAGATTCAGAAAACTGATTCTAAGACACATGCCCTAGATTATTCTTCTTGAAAATAATAATAATAATAGGAACATAGGAACATGTTGTTATTGAAGTACCTAAAATGTACCATTATATGGTGGTTATATGCCTAATCGTTGGTCAATGTCTTTAATCGCATATGTGTATCACAGAGAAAATTAAGTTCATATTGAAAGAGAACAACTATAAAAAGCATTTGTTATAACAAAGAGTCTCATGATGTTACATCAATATATCAACTACCGATATATTTAATACCATGAAAAATCGTTGTTAAGATCGAACTTTTGTACTTTCTAATATGTAGATTCTTTAAATCGGCCGGGACATTTATATGGGGACTATGTTACACAGTACGTGTAGTAGATTGGAAAACGGGGGTAAGAACTTCAACATACTGAAAATTAAACGGGAAATATGTATGGCGCCTTTCTATTACATTAAGCCAAATCCATGATCCATATATATACAAAATTTGGTCCTGAATAGAAATGTTTCCGCAAATGTGTTTTACCCTTTCAATATCACGGAATGATATATGATATGAATGACATACGATACTACAATGGGTATGGATATATACTAATACCACATGAGAAAATACCGAACAATAAGAGTATATCATTATATGTATATCAATATATGGGGCTACCGGATATTGTGGGTACCTCAAAGATTTAACCAATATTGACAATTTCAGTACGATTCATTCTACCAAATATACAACCAAACGTGCCCAAACCCCCCCCCACAGTATCGAAATAGGTTGATTACTATTACATGGGGGATATTTGAAAGCTTGGGCGAACATAACATTGCAGCCAAATACCGAATATTAAGGGATGCCGTTAGATGGGGATATACTTGAGTCAATATGGAAAATTCTAATTAGGTGAGAACCAATAAATATATTAGGTTTGGGAGAAGAAATCCATTATATCGAATTTTACAGGCATGTCGTTACATCGTCCAGGAGCTAAAAATTAAACCTGGATTCAAAAAGAAGCTCAATGGTTGGGTGCCTCACCAATTAACAGAAAAAATGGAATTCGAATTTCCATCTGCGAAGCCTTGACCAAACGGAATGAGATACTCTTATTTATATAAACGGATGGTGACTGCAAATGAGAAATGGATCACATACGATAACCCTATGCAAAAACGATCGGGGTCAAAGAGCGGTGAAACACCTCAAACGGTGACCAAACCAGGACTAACGACCAGGAAGGTTCTGCTATGCATTTGGTGGGACTGGAATGGGATTATTTATTATGATTTGCTTTCATATGGCCAAACGCTAAATTCTGATCTCTACTGCCAACAACTGTACCGTTTGAAGATAGCAATTGGCCAACAGGGGAGGTGTCGTGTTTCACCAGTAGGCCTATTCTAACTTTTTTCGATATTGTTTAAATTTCTTTTGTTATTGTAAAAACAATAAAACTTACAAATGAAATTGTTGTAAAATAGACAATATCGAATGTTGTTAAAAAGTTACAGAATACAGGGACAGGACAACGCTAGGCCAAATTATGATAGTACAAATGTATGTGCAAATATAAAATTTATATCTTAAATCGTTGAGGGAGCAACAAAACTCACTCATAAACATCAAATTCAGTTTTGTAATGTTACCCTATGTGTGCTCTGATAAATACCAAGATGTTACAAAAATATATTCAAATCACCTTAAAAACAACCTAAAATGCCGAAAATTATACATCAAAAATATTGTTAGGCAAGACAACGTTTGCCGGGCCCGCTAGTATTAGATATATTTAAAGAAGGAAAACTTTTACTTTTTAATTTTACACCAGCAAAGTAGGAACCAGGATAACTAAGATCGGTGAAGATCTTCCATTTTTTAACGTAAACCAGTAAGGAAAGTAGTACAGTCGGACTGGGCCGACCATATGATACCCTTCACCACTTTGGGTATATTCTACATATGTATCCTAACAGACGACGCGTTTTTGTTATATATATAAATCTGAACCGATTTCGGGGAAACTTGCCATAGACTACTTTATATTACACCCTATACTAAAATTCGTGCAAAACGAAAGATATATAGGGACTTTGGTGCACCAAAAATATATGGGAGCTATATCTAAATCTAAACCGATTTTCACGAAATTTAGCACACGTCATTCTAGCCTTAATTCAGTACGCTATGACAAATTTCGTGCAAATCAAATAATTTTCAGAGACTTTGATGCACCAATTACCTAAAATCGGATGAAATTATATATGGGAGCTATATCTAAATCTGAACCGATTTCCACGAAACTTTGCACACATCATTCTAGACTTAATTCAGTACGCTATGCCAAATTTCGTGCAAATCAAAAGATACAGAGAGACTTTGAAGTCCCATTTACCTCAAATCGGACGAAAATATATATGGGAGCTATATCTAAATCTGAACCGATTTTCTCGAAACTTGGCACACATCATTCTGCACCTAATTCAGTACTCTATGCCAAATTTCGTGCAAATCGAATGATATGTAAGGACTTTGTGTGCACCATTTACCTTAAATAGGACGAAAATATATATGGGAGCTATATCTAAATCTGAACCGATTTTTTCGAAACTTGGCACACATCATTCTGCACCTAATTCAGTACTCTATGCCAAATTTCGTGCAAATCGAATGATATGTAGGGACTTTGTGTGCACAATTTACCTTAAATCGGACGAAACTATATATGGGAGCTATATCTAAATCTGCACCGATTTTCTCGAAACTTGGTACACATCACTCTGCACTTAATTCAGTACTCTGTGCTAAATTTCGTGCAAATCGAAAGATATAGAGGAACTTTGGTGCCCCATTTACCTTAAATCGAACCTGTACATTGTTTACAATTTAACATCTACAGACGGACGGATAGACGGACGGACATGCATAAATCGACTCAGAAAGTGATTCTATGCATATTCTCAAAAGGAACCATGTGTCTATCTCGTTTCCTTTTGCCTGTTACAAACATATGCACATAATACCCTGTACCACAGTGTGGTGAAGGGTATAAAATAGGCGATTTTCAATATTCTAGAGAGATCATAAATTTTATTTTTAACCCGGTTTCATGTCCATCAAAGATGCAAGGTATGTCCGATCGACTAACAAAGAAGAGAGGTTTACTGTAGGATATATCTAGATTACTGTACGAACATAGGAGCTTCTCTTGTGGGGTAATGCGTCATATAGTCGACCCAGTCAATAGATTTTATCGGATATTTCGGTGAATGCGGTCATACACATTTGGGAGAAACAACTCAGCATTTGTTCCAAGTCCTTAAAATTAAACTACCCTTTATTCAATCTCCTTCCTTTCGTTATCTTCAGATTGCATTGTGCAATTTGAAGTTCAAATTTTGAACATTACTTTCGAAAAAACCAACTATTAAAACTAAATTATTTTAATTTTTGCAACAACTTGAATAACACTAAAATTTTAACAATGTCACTTTTTTTAATTAATAACTAAGAGTTTTAATTGCCTTGACATTGTACTATTTATAGAATTTCCATATTTCCTAATCGTTAACAGAGATGACATGTAATTGTTGTCCGTTAGACTCTAAGACCAACCATCCACCAAAGCAACATTGGAATTTAGTTACAGACAAATCTCTCAACATGAAAGTTATTTATTTGATACTCCTTATGTTGGGACAATTTCATTCCCAGTCAGGATTTGATGGATCCTTGAGAAAATGGAAATTATCAATGTATCGAACCAATAAAAGCATCGAGAATACAATAAGGACATATTTTGAAAAGCAAACCCGGCTACTGAGCGTTGCGGTGAATTTGGAATACTCGCAGAATTGGGAAGATTTCATTTACGATTACCTATCGAATTTTTTACGCGGTACGACAGCGATGAAATATGAAATTTCCACAAAAAGGTATCATCGCAATGATTACATGTACGGTTACAATTTATGGTATGTGGACTCTTGTCGTGCTTTCAGGTAAGTGAATGTAAGATAATTGTCTTCCTTCAATTTTGGTTATTTGTTAGAGATAATGGCGTGATCAACTATGTAATTCATAAAATTTTGGAATGACAAAATTCCACAGAACAAAATAGCATGCGGAAGCTCTTAGCACAATATTTCAAACCAGAGTGTCTATAAGTTGGTATTTCGTTTTCGTAGATGATAAAGAAATACTGATGGACAAGTTACAATGATATAGCCCAGATCTAAATTTCTCGACAGATTTGAATACGCACCTCTTCGAAGAGAGTTTGAAAATGTTGTCTCGTTGGAACCTAACGACATTTGTATTATTTGATATATATATTCTGTACAGAATATATGTGCATATATGTACAATTTTATGAAACCCTTTGTGTTTTTTTCTCTCCCCTTTCTTTGCAGCTCTCTACTACCCGATATTAATGATCAATTCGTCGAAAAGATGGGCAAATTTGTATTAATAATGCAAACGGCCAAACACCTGCGTCGCCACCAAGAATTACAAAAAATATTCCAAAAAGCAATGAAACGAAATATTGTCGACATCGTGGTAGCAACATATGTCGGCAATATGACATTTCATTGGTATAGCTATGATGTGTTTCGGCCAGGACAATGCCGTAACACGAAGCCACGTCGATTCAATACATTTCGCAAAGGCTTAATGCAATTTGAAGAAATATTCCCCAATAAGTTGAGAGATTTTCATCAATGCCCCATTGAGGTTGCAATGAGACCTGCCGTGCCACTGTTCGACAAGAATGGAAAAAAACCTCGCACATATAGCGATCAATATTGGGGCTTGCAAGGTGATATTATGCGCATGATGGCGAAGAAATTAAATTTCCGCA
The DNA here is from genome assembly GCF_032173495.1 of Musca vetustissima. Lineage (NCBI taxonomy): Eukaryota > Metazoa > Arthropoda > Insecta > Diptera > Muscidae > Musca > Musca vetustissima. Next base: position 21,114 of record NW_026884215.1, read on the forward strand.
CTACCATCCATCACATCAACGATAGCTTGACCAGCGAGGTTTATGAAAACGGCAGTTCGACTGGAATATTTTTCGAGCTGAAAGAAAAAAGAATAGATCTTATAATGGGCTACTACAAGTATTCAACGCGTGCTCGATATTTTGGTTCCAGTGTGATGTATTTTTTGACGCCCACCGTTGTGGTGGTTTCGAAAAAGGGGCGAATGGATTTCTTACATGGCGACTGGTTGTTGGCACCCTTTGGTTTTCGTGTCTGGTTGTTTTGCATTTTTGTATTGGTTGTAAAGATAACAGTGGTCCAGTTGTTATATCATTTTTCCAAATCTTTCAAAATAACCTGGTTGGATATTTTTGGCTTGGCCCTGGGCAATTCTCGAAATATCCAATATCGTTACAAAAGTATTCGATTGTTTGTAATAATTTTTACAATGGCCTTCATTGTAATCAATGGCTCATTTCAAGGCAAATTGTTTGCAGCTTTTCACATGAAACCAAATCGTGAACCAAAATCGGTTCCAGAATTAATTGCCAATAATTACACATTTTTGAAGAATAAATTCATTGCCGAAGATTTGATTCATGCTCTACAGATTCCAACAACGCAATTGAAGCATGTAAATTATACCCATGATTTCGAGAGAGATGAACAGATGCTCGAACTAAAGTACCCGGTGGCCATGCTAACAAATTATTGGCAATATCAGGCATTCTTAAAATCTACACGACTTTACGACGAATTTGAAATGTTACCCGACACGGTGGTGGTAAATCAAATTTGTGCTTACATGCAGCCACAATCGTTTTTGCTGGAACCTTTCAATCGGATACTGTCTAATTTGAATTATGCTGGTATTCTTAAAAAATGGATGTTGGATTCTTTAGGAGTTTTCGAGTCGCCGGAACAAAAAAAGAAGTCTAGTAAAATGGAACCGATCGCATTGACCTGGGACAAGTTACGTCTTGTTTTTGTTGGAATGATAATAATGCAGACGCTATGCTTTGTTGTGTTTTTGTCTGAAATTGCAATCCATAAAATTTACAGGAAATGAATGAGCAAAGCTATTAATAACCAAGGAAGGTATATACGCGTTTTCGAATTATGGATTCATTCTAGAAAATATTTTTAAAGTTAACTACATATTTATGTCTATGTCTTAAATAAATATTAAATTTCAAAATATTATAGACTCTATAAATTAGACTATCGGTTGAGCTTGCTGCTCGTATCAACACTTATTTGTTATTTATATCGAAATAATTTGGAAAATACATATGCGAATTTTATGACATCAATGCAGAGGTATGTCGGTGCCCGAAATTAAGAAACAATGGTATGCAAAACTATCCACAATCGAGTGAGTGGAGAGATCGCGGTTGTAAACAAGAGAAGCAAGCAAGCAGTTGCAAAACTAAAAAACAAGCGAGTGAGGGGAGATACAGGGGACATATCCTAAACAAAATACAGTCCAACAATGAATGGGGAATACATATGTTTTTGTCCAAACAGAGAGAGAGAAATGAGCGCAAATAGTGCTAAAATAGAAGTATGAAATAGTTTTGATATTAATGAAAATAATGGCTTTCTCGTTATTATAAGAATTCTTACGTGTATTCTAAGGCATATGTTAAAAATGTGTGGAAAATTAACAAGAAATGCCATAAACGTGGACCAGTATTGAACATGTTTAGTAGGAAGATTTGCTAACCAATGATAAATCAAAACATCAATTCGGTTGAAAGCTTACCTTACATCCCAAAATTATTGCCGGTATTCTATACCAAAACATGGGCATGAATGTGTACCATTTTCAATACCAAACATCGTAAGAGTATTACCAATGTATGCAGACATAGAATTTTATTCAGACCAAGAATATATTTACAGTTGTGTTCATAAAAATTGTAGTGCAGTTGATCAATTTACAAATGCCATTCGAACAAACTGCGTGCGTATAGTTTGTCTTTGGTATAATCATTTTGAAGAATCGAATTTGAAGATCAAGAAAGTGAATAAAGTGCCGAGAAATATGCAGAAAAGTGGTACAAAGAAATGTAAAATATCATTTGATACAGTGCTACAAAGGTATTCGACGCTATAAGAGATAAGAAAAGACTTGAACTACGTAGCCGTAGACTTAGCACTAGAAATTTGGGGGATAGGTGCCTAGTACGGTACAGTACTCGTAGGGTGAACCATTTAGCGTCCTCTGAAATGATAAAAACTAATTTAAATCTACAAATCAGTGATGTGGTTGAACGCCGGAGATTTATCGAAAATAATGTATTCAGGGTGAGATCAAAACAAAACTGCAACAAAGTCAAACGCCATAATTTTTACATTTTTTTAATTTTTATTGAATGAAAACAAAAATGTCGGAAATAGCATCAAATTTTAGAATAAGTTTAGATTTGTTCGAAATGGTCAACTTTGGCACGAATTATGACCTTCAAACGGCCAATGAAACCGTCACACGCTGCACGAATGTTGCTCTTCGGTATTTTGGTCCATTACCGGCGAAGCCCTTTTTTGAGGTGATCGACATTTTGGTATTTTTTAGTGCCCACCTTGCATTCCAAAATACTCCACACACAATAGTCCAACGGATTGGTATCAGATGATTTTGGTGGCCATTGTTCGCTGTAAATGAAGCGAGGAACCTCATTTTGTAACCATTCTTGGGTGGCGCGTGCTGAGTCCTGTTGGAATGTCCAATGTCTGTTTTGGTACCCAAGGCTTTAATACACCCTCCAGAATATTTTCGCTATAATATTCGGCATTTATTCTGACTATCGGCTATTATGGCGGCCCACACCATCACCATGGCCGGCGCTTGAGTTCTGGTGGCCAACGGAAGGTGCACATTTTCAGCTGAACTCTTTGGCAAGTAAACACGATCATTTTGTTTGTTTACAAACTGCTGGACAACGAATGTTTTCTCATCGGAGAAACCCAAATTCGGCAGTTGAACACTTTCGGTCAAGCGAAGCAACTCTTTAGCTCTTTTGAGTCTATTTTCTTCCTGATGCGGTGTAGGTTCTTGCACTTTTTGGAATTTCAATGGCTTTACCCCAAGCTCATTTTTTAATATTTGCCGAATGGGATATTGCGATATGTTCAGCTCCCGAGCCATTTTTCGACCACTGCGACGCGGTTTTCGATCAGGTCGCTTCTTTACATTTCGAGCCATTTCTGCTGATGTTGCTGTTTTCTTCCGTATACTTCCTTGACTTCGGGCTACGCTACCAGTATCACGGTAACGAGCGATGGTACGAGACACAAAAGATTTATTCACATTTAAATGCTGGAGTGCTCTAACGATAGCCACTTGTGGTTTTCCAGCCAAATATAAAGAAATCACACTATAACGCTTGACGATTAACTTTTTTCTGGAAAATTCTCACCAACAAAATGGTTTAGTACGTTTGTAAACAATATAATGAGCTATCAGTGGAATAATTTTAAAAGCTGTCGGACGAGTGGCTTAGAAATTACATCAGTCTGAAGCTGGTTGCAATTTTTTCATCTCACACTTTATTCTAGAAGTCCTAGAAAGGCCCCCTTTTGACAAGGAAGCATGTCAATGCTATGTTGAGTTTTGCAAAATCTTATAAAGGCTGGCCTCTAGAAAAGTGGCGTAACATATTAATGAAACAAAAATTGTCTTATGGAAGAACATACTGTCTAATTCCCCCAAACAAGGAATACCAACTTTAATACACAGTCAAAACTGTAAAGCATTCAGGGTTGAGTATAACGGTTTGGGTCTGGTTTTCATATTACGGCTTAGGTCCAATCCATATGATTAATGGATGTTAATAACCTAAAAAAACATTATCCAGCCATATGCTAGTTAGGAAATATCCATTAAACGGTCATTTCAACAGGATAATCTATATAAGATAACCTAAACATACCAGCCAACTCGCAAAGCAATGATTTAAATCCGAAAGAATTGACGTAATGCCACGCCCTGCGCAATCAACGGATCTTAATCCGATAGAAAAATTGCTGGCAGATGTAAAACATTGTTTGACCAATGTCAAACCAACTACAGTCGACTTCGCTTTACTGTAAGTCGCTTAACTGAAAAATATCGGATAAATGAAATTGATTTCCTGCACCATTACATTTTGGGCTAATCGCCCACAATTTACTTCGCATAAGTGAAACTTCGCATAACTGAAAATATTGGATAACTGGAATAGAGTTTGGAGTCAAATATTGCAATTTTCTTTCAATTTACTCCGTATTACTTAAAATCATGAGAGTGAAATATAATGACAGAATATTTTGCATTGAGGAATCACATCTTCAAAGCCCACCATAACAGATATTATTCTGCAATTAAAGATTTTTCCGACGTATAGAACGTGTGTGTCAAGTATATATAAATTTGACGTCGATGAACGTTAAATTCGTGAGGCCAAAATTGTTAACCCATTTAGAAAATTCGCAAAAATTTCGTTCCGCATTTCTATATTTCATATACAAAGGTGTACAAAAATATTTTACAAAATATACAATAATTAGGAGAAATGTTAAACGAGGTCCCATATAATTAACACAATTTTTTAGGATGTCGTCCACATTTAACTACTCTCAGTTATTATTTAAAGCCTTCAAGATGATAACCAAATAAGGAACAGTGTGAAAATGTGAATGTACAATGAACAAATTTTGCAAGGAAGTATATTAGTTATTCACAACCCCATATTACGGGCAAGTCAGCTAGTTTCAATTTCTATAGTCTATTTTCATAATATTCGAAACCTATGTATTCGATATAAAATATGAATTATTGAAATTCCTTAAACTGAAAAATTGTTCGCTTATGAGAAGCGGAGTTCGGTTAACTTAAAATAATTTCAGTTAACCGAACTCCGCTTAAGTGAAAATATCGGATAACTGAAACAAACATACAGATTTTCTTTCCGTTTCAGTAAAGCGGAGTCGACTGTACAACTGAACTATGGGATGTAGTTCAAGAAACATGGACAAAATACCTGAACAGCGATGCAAGGACCTTTACAATGACGTTGCGAGGCTGTTATTAAAAAAATGTAAAATATGCCAAAGTTATACGTGATTTTACCCAATATTTTTGTGTTATTTTTGTTTTAAGTTACTTCCTACTATTGTTATGAACAGAGCAACTTGGGACTATTTTCTATTATAATTATTATACCCTAAACAACTATGTTATCAGGGTATTATAGTTTTGTGCAGCCCCAAAAGTTTGTAACGCCGCGAAATATTGGTCCTAGACCCAACTTTAAGTATACCGACTAGCTGAGTCGATCTAGACATGTGTGTCCGTCCGTCTGTCCATTATAATTTGTAAACACGATACAGGCCACAGTTATGGACCAATCTTCACGACATTTTGCATGTAGGGTGGGTTCTGGCCAGTAAAGACCCCTATTGTTTTTGGGAAAGATTGGTTAATATTGAGGGGACCACATACTAAATTTTAGTCGGTTTTTCTGGTCGCTTCAGAGGCCACAATAATGGCCCGAACATCGTGAAATTTTGCATGGAGAAGGGGATCGGGCCAAATAATAAGCATGCCTGTTTTGATAAAGATTGGCCAATATTTAGCGGGTCAAATGGACCCTGATTTTTGTGTGAAAAATGACAAAATTTGTATTCTATAGCGTATATATTTACCCCTGAATGACATAGACCCGAGAAGTTGATATTATATCCAAGAGGTGTGGTTGACCTTTAAATTAATACCAATTATATTGTTGTATGTGCTCGGAAGTGGGAGTTACACCTAAATATTTACAGGTATCTCCGTATTCGTTATTTAGTAACCCATCATCACTCTATAGAGCGGAACTATAGCGCTGATCGCTTTGAAATGTTCCATAAGGTTCAAGGACAACGCCTATAATTTTCGGTGATGATCAGATAATAATTTTGGAATGATGTGGACCGAAAACTTAATTTTTTGTGTTATTTTCGAGTCGATATATAGACCACAAATGAAAGCCGAACACCACAACACAACCCACGGTGAAGGGAATCTGGACAATAGCTGTACTGAATACTCGTAATCTTCGGAAAATATGTCAGTGTGAGCAAGGGGCGCTGTTTACCTCTAATCGGGCAAGAGGATGCAAATATCACGAAATATTGCCCAGGCTCGGAATAAACATCCGCATAAAATTTGAGTTCCGTGGTAGTTATGTAGGGTATCGTATGGTCGACCCCGTCCGACTATACTGCTCCGCTCACTGGTTTTTTAACAGAAAACTTATTTTTGTCCGGAAACTATTTATTTGCTCAATTTATTTGGAAAGAATTAAGGGTTTTTAAACCTTTAGGCCCCGAATTTTTTCCGCAATATTAGAACAAATTTATGTTCACAGATTTAATGCAACTGTCCTAATTAGGATATACACAATATTAGACATCGCTACATCCTTGCTTTCGGGAGATACAGTACATTCTTTCGGAAAAATTAAATTCCAATATCAAAAAAACATAATGCAAAATCGACAGAAAAATCATTTTAGATTTTTCTCTATATTCATTTTTACAGGAATCAAAAATAATTCTGATTGCCGAATACGTTAAATTTAAATACGAAGCGAGTTAAATAATTTGGACTGTATACACAAATTTACCCTCTTCTCTATATTGAAAAGCTCATAACTTTATCATATTTTTGAACTTTTTTTTGATTTTTCTTTTGATATATGTCGTCCATAATCATATATATCTACTAACTGCATGTTAAATACAAGCACTAAAACATTTTGTTGCCTTTGGGCAACATTGGGCCACAAAGGGTTAAGAAAATCTTAAGTTCAGTCCTTACAACCCAATTGCACTACTATTTTAATGAACACAGCTGTATGTACCTAAGGTATGGAGTCTCCAACTAAATATTTCGAGGTGTTACAAACAGAATTATAACATTTATGGAATGGCAAAATTTGGTTGTTGTCGTAAAAGACTATTTCCACACTATGGGAGTTATTCAACAATAAATTCTTATCGTATGATTGCATCAACAAAATGTAGACCAAAATTTCAACATTACTGTAACTCTCCCACAGTAAAAATTTGATCATTAAAATTCAAAACAAGAATAGCCTATCCCTTTGCCAGCTAATGTAAATAGTCGCATTAAATTCAAAATCGAAGTCGCCATTTTCGAATTCACCCGCACGAAATTTTGCTGCTATAGGCATATGCTGTAAATAATCTTGCCAAAACATCTCGAAATACCACTAAACATTTTTTTTATTTTAAATTCGTCTAGCCAATAAAAAAATATAATGAAATAGTAGAAACAATCAAAATTCATCACCCATCAAATCTTCATAATAATTATCAAGGGATTCGGCTTCTTCTTCGGCTCAAGTAGCAGCAGCGGAAGGCACGTTTTGCTCTATATTTCGATTTTTACCACGCCATTTAAGATCTCAAATGATAATAAAATGTGTAGATGGTTGTTGTAGTTGCTTTTATACCTTCAACCTTATCTATTAGGTGGTGAATGGAATAAATGTTTGAATTTTTTCTGGAGGCAATGATGATGGGTACTTGAAAAGTTGCGAACAGAGTTTTAAGCTTAAGTACATGACCACTTGATATCGGTAGGCGGATTTGTTAGATGCTATAAATGAAGTAATAAAATTACTTTACATTTTCATTATTATTGTTGTTGTTTGTTTTTGTGTTGGCGATCTACTGTACTATTTTCGTGTAGCTTCATTGACCTCAACTTCAATCTTCTAATGATGTTATTAATGATTGTTTTGGTTGATTTTTTTCTTTTGTTTTAGTTAATTTATTCCAAATGAAAGGAAGGACATTTCACATCTTGATCATTTAAATATTTGTAAAATTCCATATGATAACAGATATTTATTTTTACAGGAGATCAGAATGACTCCAAGGCATTGTCAGGTTCCAAGTGAGGAAACGGCTTGCTTGTAGGCAAAAACATGAACGAACAACTATAAATGTCGTCCACATCACAATGCACTTTAGAAAGGCAGACCAGACAACAATTCAAATTTGACATTTCAAAGTTAAACTTCAGTTGTAAATATTTACTAAACTCTTATCAGCTTGTTGTTGTGTATAAACCAAAATTAAACCTGCATCGTTTTTAAATCATATAAATTGAAAAAGAAACAAGTTAAACAGTAAGTAAAGGAGCAAAGGGGCAAACGATGGGGATCATATGATAACGTACACCACTTTGATTATATTCAGAAGTAAAGTGATCTCGAGAATATTTTTGTAATTCCTTAAATCGGTCAGGACCTTTATGTTGTAGTACGTTCTCAGCGCTAAAAGGATAATTTCTAAATAATTTGTGAAATGCTGCTCACAATCTGCACAAATTCTGCCTATACCTGTGGGAATTAGTGGATCGAATATGCACCTATTACGATTATGTTTTCCTAAGGCTCCCATATAATGGTACCCCACGGTTTTTTGATATTTTGAGAATTTTCGCCACATTTTTGAACCAAATTGGCTGTCCTTTGATATTTGTATACTCACTGGCTATCAAAACTTCCTGGCAAAAATTATTCATATTGATCAAGTTTTTAGGTTAGACCCCATTTAATAGTACTCCCAAATTTCGGTATCTTGAGGATTTTTAAAACGTTTTTCAATCGAAGTGGTTGTAAATTTTGGGTTCTACGTGGATGTCAAATCGTCCTGCTTAGATGTTTTAATATTTGTCGCATTTTTTGAGTAGGCTCCATATGGCGCTACCCCCTAAAAATCTATATTTTATATTAAAAACTTATATACAAATTATACAAAATACGATGCGACTAAGTTATCAAAAATTGTCATTAAAACTGTCGCGACAAAAAATGTTGAATTCAAAAAAGGGTAACGGAATAAATATTGGCTATATAATAAATGTGAAATTGAAATCCGAATCAGAAAAGTATTCGTAATCGATGTAATGATTACGAACACCACTGTGTGCTGCTCCGAAAACATAATGTTCCCAACTGGGGCAGGAACTTGCCAAAGTGATACGCTATACAACTACCACTGAACTCAAGCTTTCTTCTGATCTATATTTAGAACCTGGTATATATTTTGTCATAATTGTAGCCTATTGAGCGATTAGATGTCTATAGCTTCCCTTTCTTACCCTGACATCTTTTCCAAATCACGTTTTACACAAAAATGTCTTGGTTTATTTGATCTGCTAAATAAGGGTGATTTTTTTGAGGTTAGAATTTTCATACATGGTGTCAAAGAGAAAGATGCTCAGTATGCTTTGACATTTCATCATGAATAGACTTACTAACGAGCAACGCTTGCAAATCATTGAATTTTATTACCAAAATCAGTGTTCGGTTCGAAATGTGTTTCGCGCTTTACGTCCGATTTATGGTCTACATACTCGACGAAGTGAGCAAACAATTAATGCGATTGTGACCAAGTTTCGCACTCAGTTTACTTTATAGGACATTAAACCAACCACACGAATGCGTACAGAAGAGAATATTGCGTCTGTTTCTGAGAGTGTTGCTGAAGACCGTGAAATGTCGATTCGTCGCCGTTCGCAGTAATTGGGTTTGTGTTATTCGACCACATGGAAGATTTTACGCAAAGATCTTGGTATAAAATACAGCTCGTGCAAGAACTGAAGCCGAACGATCTGCCACAACGTCGAATTTTCAGTGAATGGGCCCTAGAAAAGTTGGCAGAAAATCCGATTTTTTATCGACAAGTTTTGTTCAGCGATGAGGCTCATTTCTGGTTGAATGGCTACGTAAATAAGCAAAATTGCCGCATTTGGAGTGAAGAGCAACCAGAAGCCGTTCAAGAACTGCCCATGCATCCCGAAAAATGCACTGTTTGGTGTGGTTTGTACGCTGGTGGAATCATTGGACCGTATTTTTTCAAAGATGCTGTTGGACACAACGTTACGGTGAATGGCGATCGCTATCGTTCGTTGTTGCCAAAAATGGAAGAACTGAACTTGGTTGACATGTGGTTTCAACAAGATGGCGCTACATGCCACACAGCTCGCGATTCTATGGCCATTTTGAGGGAAAACTTCGGAGAACAATTCATCTCAAGAAATGGACCGATAAGTTGGCCACCAAGATCATGTGATTTGACGCCTTTAGACTATTTTTTGTGGGGCTACGTCAAGTCTAAAGTCTACAGAAATAAGCCAGCAACTATTCCAGCTTTGGAAGACAACATTTCCTAAGAAATTCGGGCTATTCCGGCCGAAATGCTCGAAAAAGTTGCCCAAAATTGGACTTTCCGAATAGACCACCTAAGACGCAGCCGCGGTCAACATTTAAGGGGACCCCCCCATTCTCGGGGTCAAAATTTTTTTTGATTTAATTCGATTCTACACTAATTCAAGAATGTCTCTACAAAATTTCAAGTGAAAATCTCAAGAACTCTTGAAGATATAGCCGATTTATTGTGTCAGCATCAAGTGACGGCTAAAGGGCTTCTCAAACTTTAAACGCGTTTTTCTCTTTTGCGAATGGCGGGCACGATAACTCAAAAACTAATAATCCAATCGGTTTCAAATTTTGACACGTTTCTCTGGGAGTGTGTAGCTCTCGTATGAACTAGGATAAAGCCAATCGGTGAAGATCTTCCTTATTTTTTAACTTGGTTTTTTGTAAAAAAATCGGCTATTTTCCAAAAATATTTTTTCAAAGGTCCGCCATTTTGTTAATTGTTGTGCGAAGTAAATAATCCTAGTTCATACGAGAGCCAGACATGTCCTCTTTCTAGCACCGTTGGAATTTTCGGATTCCGATGTTCCAGTGAGGAGTTATCATGCCCGCCATCGAAAATATGGACTTTACTTTGAACACAAAAAACAACAACAACAAATTTTGGTAAATTATTTTTCTTCCTTTTTAAATCTTCAAATATATATGTGCCAAGTTACAAACCTTAACAACCATTGGTATTCATTTACCAGCCCATTTAAAATCTTAAAAATAAAGAATCGAGAATGGGGGGGGGTTCCCTTAAATGAAATTATCTTCAAAAAGTAAATGTCATGGACCAATCTAACGTTTCAAATAAAGAACCGATGAGATTTTGCAAATTTTATGGGTTTTTTTTTAAAAAAAAAGTTATCAAGTTCTTAACAAATCACTCATATTAACGGATTATAATGAAGAGAGACATGCTTATTCCATGGTCAGATCTCCTTCTCCGTGTATAATTTCCTGATGTTCGGATCATTTGAAAATTACGTCACTTTTGATTAATAACTGTGGCCTATTCTTTGTTTTCAGATTATAATGGACAGACGGGCGGATACGCACATCTACATCACCTCAGCTATTCGAGAAATGAATAACAGCATACCAAAAGTATGGTCTAGGACCAATATTTCGCGACGTTACCAAACGTTGTGATCTCACCAAGCTATAATACCCTTATAACGACTCCGTTTATAACGACTGTATCTAAAGACCCGAATTTCGTCTTCTATTTGTATCGTTTATAACAATATATCGCTTATAGCTACCAATTTCGCCGGTCTCTTGAAAGTCGTTATAAGCGATTTCGATAGCGATTGCGTAGAGTATAACGAGATATTTTAATGGGGCTATTTTTAATTTTTAATTAATTAATTAATTTAATTATTAATCTAGATAATTTATGAATACGAGTTATTTTTTTTTTTTTTTTGTTTACCAGAAATCGTACCTGCCAATTATAGCCACTTCGATGAGAAAATTCGGTAATGGGAAAACCCTTCAAAATACTGACAATGGATGTATACCAAAACGTAAATCGATATGGATTATTATTTCTAAAAAGGTTTGACAACCCACGAGTAATTAAAAAATCATATTATGACCATTTCGTTTTAAAAACGTGGCCAAACCCCTAAAAATACGGAGTAATGTGGGAAATCATTAAATGGGGGTTACCCGGAAAGTTAGGCCAAATTTTATAGGGAGATATTTTACTCGATAAGAATCCAAAATATAAAATTTCAGCAAATTTGGTTAAAACACGTGCCCAAAATATCGAAATTTGGGATGTAAAAATTCGATCAACATTGATCATCATTACAACTGAGAAATGTGCCCATACCCCCCAATATTGATAATATTTGGTAGAACCATTTTCTATCCAGAGCGAAAAGTCAAAATCCTATAGTTAATGTTCATTTATCAGTCAATTGAAAATCGTTGAAATCCCCAATCATTTAATATGTTGCAATTTCATGACCTTAAATTTCAGGTGAATTAACTACATAATGCATTACTATATATTTCAACACAAGTGTAAATTAAGTGAACGAACGAATTAATTTTTAACAAAATTAAAAATTGATTTTCTGTGCAAATAAATTGATGAATTTTAAATGGTTGTCGTCACACACAATGGTCTATTAATTTGTATTGCCTGACAAGTAATGTGATTTGAAGCTCATTATGATACCACAATGAATGACTAACATCAGTAGATGTGTGATTGTCAGCTTATTATTAAATGTAATAAAATGAATTGAATTATTTGTTGTTTGTATGAAAAATTTTAATAAGCAGAGTGGAAAATTCCTTTGTGAAAGTATGAAAGCCCTTGGCGAGTGTATTAAGAAGGCAGGAGGACAAATTTGTCATTGGTGCGATAATTTTTCTTTTCTGGTAATTCAAAATTGTATGAAGAAAACCCGTTATATTTTTGTATGCGGCTATTGCAGAATAGTTTTGAAATCACATGACTTCAGTCGAAATCGTATTTTTTAAACCATATCCTGTGCATTTGTTCGTCATTATTTTCTTAGACCTAAACGAAGTACCACAAAACGAGATTTTTTGATCTCGAAACATTCTACAAAAATATCACTCAGAAGATTTTAGCCAGGATCCCCAAAGTCGAGAAATCGATATTCGTTGTTTACATTGTCCTATTCAACTTTTACCCGCTCCTCAACGAACCCTTTATGCCAAACACGAAATGAAAATGAAAATGTTAAGTCATCGAAACGTGTCACATGTTAAGTTATAATAATTTCAGTATGTTTTGTGCATATCAGCCACATTTTGAGTTTTTGGTGCATCATGTACTTAAAATCGGCAGAAAATATATATAGAAGCTCTATCCAAATCTGAACCGATTACAAAACTTTCTACGGGCTAGGTTATATTAACTTCAGTACGTTGTGCAAAATTTTGTGTCAATCGGTCTACCTTTTGGTCATTGGTGAACCATTTACTTAAAATCGAACGGAACTATATATGGAAATCTGAAACGATTCTTACAATACTTAGCACATGGTACGATATACTAAATTCAGTATATTGTGCAAAATTTTATAGCAAACAGACTAACTTTGGATTTTTGGTGCACCTTTTACTTAAAACCTGACGAAACTATATATAGAAGCTATATCTAAATCTAAACCGATTTCAACTAAACTTGTCACACGTTATGTTAAAGTAACTTCAGTACGTAGTGTAAAATTTTGTGCCGATTGGACCCACCTTAGTGAAGCATTTATATTTGTGAAAAATGGGAAAAAAATCGGAAAATATATATTTAGAAGCTATATCAAAATTTGAACCGATTTCAATGAGTCTTGCCAGAATTTAACTTATATTAACTACAGCTCATTGTACAAAATTGTATGGATATCGGACAACCTTTGGGTCTTTAGTGCACAATTTACATAAAATCGGAAGAAAAAATATATCGGAGCTGTATCTAAATCTAAACCGATTTTAGGAAACTTAACAAACATCATTCTAGACCTATTGAATTTGGTCTAGAATGATGTTTGTTACCAAAGTTCGTGAAAATCGAAAGATATATAGGGATTTGGGAGCACCATTTACATTACATTAATCTAACTCTGGACCGATTTAAATGAATCTTAAAACACATCATTCTAGACCTAATTCAGTACACTGTGCCAAATTTCGTGTTAATCGAAATATATATATATAGGGACTTTGCATTAAATCGGACGAACATATATATGGGAGCTATATCTAAATCTGGACCGATTTTCACGAAACTTAACACACATCATTCTAGACATAATTCAGTACGCTGTGCCAAATTTCATGTAAATCGAAAGATATATAAGGACTTTGGTGCACCATTTACATAAAATCTGACTAAACTACATATGGGAGCTATATCTAAATCTGGACCGATTTTCTTGAAACTTGGCAGACATCACTCTAGGAACAATTCAGTACGTTATGCCAAATTTCGTGCAAATTGAAAGATATATAGGGACTTTGGTGCACCATTTACATGAAATCGGACGAAACTATATATGGGAGCTATATCTACATCAGGACCGATTTTTACGAAACTTGGCAGACATCATTCTAGGCTCAATTCAGTACGTTATGCCAAACATGGTGGAAATCGAAAGATATATAGGGACTTTGGTGCACCATTTACATGAAATCGGACGAAGCTATATATGGGAACTATATCTAAATCTGAACCGATTTTCTTGAAACTTGGCAGACATCACCTTAGGCTCAATTCAGTACATTATACCAAATTTCGTGCAAATCGAAAGATATATAGGGTCTTTGGTGCACCATTTACCTTAAATCGGACGAAAATATATATGGGAGCTATATCTAAATCTGAACCGATTTTTCACAATTTCAATAGGGTTCGTCCTTGGGCCAAACAAATGAGCTGTGCCAAATTTCATTCAAATTGGATTATAAATGCGACCTGTACTTTGTTTACAATTTAACACCCAGTAGGGTCGCATATGGAACATTTTTTCAAAAATATGTTATTCACTTCCCAAAAACTCACAATTCGGAATTACAGCCTCTACAGGTCGGGAAATAGGGCTAAATACTTTAAAATAGCGAAACTGAATAGGGATTTGTATATGGTGGCTCTGTCAAAATAGGCAATATGACTAATATTCTTAATTCTATGATGATTTAGCCATGTCGGTCTCTCCATATATTGAAATCACGATAGAGCTGACAATATTGCAGAAGAGCTTTTAAATTTTGCGCATATTACTCCTAGGGTCGTATTGATATTGCATATGGAATATGTCGGTCCACAGTATAGCCTACATAGCCAATATCGGTATTGGTTTAGTTCCTAACGGTACCGAACGATTTTCGGTATTTTGAAGGTTTTACCCGTATTTTGTCACCGATGTCACTGTAATTTGGTATAAAGCATTCTTGAAGGCTTGCATACACACTGATGGCCAAAACTAAATCAACTAAAATTGCAAACGAAATAAATGTACTTTATCTTTTTTCAAAAAAAAAAAAAAAAAAACATTATTGTGAAAGTTTTTTTCCGAAAATTATTTTTGATTACGGCAGCGCACCTACGAGGAATTGAATCTATAAGACGACCAATTTGATCGTGGGATATACTATTCCTCGCATCCTGATCCTTTGTAAGAGGTTATGTTTGTGAACCTCTTTTGATTTTGCTATCTATGATACTCCAAAGATTTTTCCATTGGATGAGGATATAAAACCCTGATTTTTGATTCCGCAAACAATGTTTGAAATGTTTCGGTGTTTGTTTGGTGGTGGGTGGGTGTTACACCTACACAAGTGGTACATTTTCTTCAGCGGAGGGAACCAAAGCTTTTCCAACACATGTTTACAAACAATTCGATCCATTATTTCGTAAATCTCGTAAATATATCGAATGCCATAAAAAGAAGAATAGGGCAATATCATTTTTGATTCAGCTCCATGCTTCCTTTCATTTTCTGACCTTCTCATGGTATTTTTTTTCACATCTCTACCTTTAATATTAACATAAAATCTTCCGAGGACATAATTATGTTTATCCACTGAGCTTTTGCGAAAGCCAATCTGGCTTTCCGATTGTTTCCAGAAGTAAAATAACTTTCTTCATAGTTTCCGGGCATGTAGGCCTGCTACCATAGCTCGTTCACGCTCTGCCCTTGAGGTTATATCCTACTGTAATCGTCTCACAAATTCCGTTGCACTCTTAAATCGGTATTTTTTACTGTTATGACAATTTGTGCCAATCATTACGAAATGATATTCTTTCTCAGTGCTGAACTGTCACTAATGATATAGTTGCATAATATCAACTTATAATTCGAGAAATCACAGATTTACTCATGGAATATTTCTCCGAAGTCATTTTCTGTGTTTAATTATTTTCAAAATCACTGATAATAGGCTATTTTATCGGTGAAATGTATTTGTTTTTAGCCATTTTTATACCCTTCACCACACTGTGGTACAGGGTATTATGTCTTTGTGCATATGTTTGTAACAGGCAAAAGGAAACGAGATAGACACATGGTTCCTTTTGACAATATGCATAGAATCACTTTCTAAGTCGATTTATGCATGTCCGTCCGTCTGTCTGTCTGTCCATGTTAAATTGTAAGCAAAGTACAGGTCGCATTTATGATCCGAATTGGATGAAATTTGGCATAGGTCACTTATTCGGCCCAAGGACGAACCTTATTGAAATTGGGAAAAATCGATTCAGATTTAGATATAGCTCCCATATATATATTTAACCGATTTAATGTAAACGGTCCCTATATAACTTTCGATTTGCACGAAATTTGGTACAGCCTAATCATTTAGATCTAGAATGATGTCTGCCAAGTTTCGAGAAAATCGGTCCAGATTTAGATATAGCTTCCATACATAGTTTCGTCCGATTTCATGTAAATGGTGCCCCAAAGTCCTTATATATTCTTCGATGTGCACGACATTTGGCATAACGAACTTAATTGGGCCTAGAATGATATCTGCTAAGATCCATAAAAACCGGTCCTGATTTAGATATAGCTCCCATATATAGTTTCGTCCGATTTCATGTAAACGGTGCCCCAAAGTCCCTATATATCTTTCGATTAGCACGAAATTTGGTACAGCCTATTCATTTAGGTCTAGAATGATGTCTGCCAAGTTTCGTGAAAATCGGTCCAGATTTAGATATAGCTCCCATTGGTTTAGTCCGATTTCATGTAAATGGTGCACCAAAATCCCTATATATGTTTCGATTTGCACGAAATTTGGCATAACGTACTTAACTGAGCCTAGAATGACGTCTGCCAAGTTTCATGAAAATCGGTCCTGATTTAGATATAGCCCCCACATATAGTTTCGTCCGATTTCATGTAAATGGTGCACCAAAGTACCTATATATCGTTCGATTTGCACGAAATTTGGCATAACGTACTGAATTGAGCCTAGAGTGATGTCTGCCAAGTTTCGAGAAAATTGGTCCAGATTTCTATATAGCTCCCACGTATAGTTTCGTCAGATTTCATGTAAATATTGCACAAAAGTCTCTATATATCTTTCAATTTGCACGAAATTTGGGCCTAGAGTGATGTCTGCCTTGTTTCCTGAAAATCGGTCCAGATTTAGATATAGCTCCCTTTTTTATAGATTGATTTTAAGTAATTGACGCACCAAGGAACCAATAGGAACAAAACGTTCTGAAATTAGTATAACCTAACCTGTGACAAGTTTGTTTGAAATCGCTTAATATTTGGATAGAGCTTCCATATATATTTTCGCCCGATTTCAAGTAAATTGGGCATCATAGTCCTCATTTTAGTCAGATTGACATCAAAATTTTCACAACGTACAAAATTGAGCATATAATTACGTAGTTGCGTTTTCTAGAAGTACAGACATATCCCAACGGATGACGTATTTATATTTGTTTGAAGTCGATTTACATACTTTATGGATAGATCTAGGTAGATTCATATTTAGATGAATATCACATATTTTATTTCATCCAATTTCATGTTAATAGTCCTGTTTAATATACCCATAGTGCTGAAGGGTATCATATAGTCGGCCTCGTCCGACTTTACTACTTCCCTTACTGTTTTTTTTTTCAAAATTGCAAACCAGACACATGTCATTGTAATAAAATCCATTTAAAAATTATCTACAGGAATCGGAATAGTTGTAGAGACCTAAACAGTGTAATTATAACGGTAAAACTAACTAAAATTTTAGAGCTCATCGGTTTGTACTGTAGAGTGGCTTAAGTTTTGTCAAAGCAAACATTGAGACAATTCCCTTGTCTATAACTTATTATTTATTTCATAATGAATTTTGCATTAATGTTTTTTTTAAACTGACACGATTTATTTATTTTTGTAAAAATTATGCGACTTAGTTGCTTTTGTTTTGGCCACCAGTGTACACATAAAGAACCCTCCCCATTTGTGTTATTAATAACTCTTTAACCGAAGTGCCATAATTTGCTTCATCGGATTCAACCTGATTGTCTATAATTTGAAACATTTGTTTTTCTGAGTAAACCACGTACTAGCACATAATGAAATAACATAGCCTCCATATAAAGCTCCGATCGATCGATTTAAGTAATTTTAAATGCAGACCTAGGGTATAAAAATGTCAGCCCGGCCAAATTTAATTTCATTTTTACTTGTTTGTAGAATATTATTTAATTTTTTTACGGAAATAGGATAAAATTTAGTTAATACCATTATTTGTCAGCATTAATGAGGTTGAGGCTATTATTATTAGATAATGAACTTGAAAATAATAACAAAAAATCTCAACTGGCAACATAGATTAATAAGATACAATAATACAATTGATTCATACGAAAATATTTAATGATTGATATGATCCAAAATGCTGGTGTGAAATAAATTTGAAATTATATTAATAACAAGCATTATGATTAATATTCACACCAGTTCAATCAGTTGGGCAAATTGATAATAGAAAATTGACAATAGAAAATAAAAAAAATAATAAAATCCCCTTATAATTCTCAAGTACGTTAGGTCATGATCCTTAGATGTGTTTGTTCTCCAAAGCCTAGTAATCAATTCAAATTTGGAAAATATAGCAACAATCAAGCGCTATTGAATCTGACAGTTCAGAAACAAACAATAACAACATTTTACTAACAAAAAACACATGTTGACAATAATTTCATCTCGCCCATATTTCTATAACTCTTTTTTTTTGGTTTTAACCAAAAAAGTAACACCTTACAAAATATCCATTGACCGATTACAAACAGCATTTTTTCCAATATTTGACTGCTATTTAAAAAAAATAAGACTTATACGAAACGAGCAACATTGTTGTAGCATTTTCGTTGAATGGCAAATAATTCAATGTCAGTGCATTGGGTTTCATTGTTTGCTGGGTAAATTCTATTTTCGACTAGTCATTGAACTTCTCTGGGGGCAGACAAAACAATATTATTAACTTCGCCTGCTCCATCTCCCCTCCCTCTTTGAAAAGGCATTCCAAACCTCTTCAACCAGTGACAAAGCCATTCAAACAGAAATATTCAAAAGAAACAAAAAATCAATTGAACGACTTGTCAACAACTTCACATTTTTGGTAGTGCTCTAAACCCCAACAAAAAAGATAAAATGACAACAAACATGAATGAAGCACATGTTGCGTTAGGCTTTTCATCTTTTGATTGTTATTAAGTTGTAAGTGGATGTTAACATTTGCAAAGAAAACAAAAAAAAGAAAGAAATAAAAAAAACAACAAAATCACCATTGTATTCAATAATGTCGAAGCACATTTTTACAACCTAGACCTAGATTTGTTTCCAATATTTTCAGATCATCAAAGCGGAGGCACAATGATGAGTTGCCGATTTCTTTAAGTGTTTACAGGCATCGATATTCATTCAAGCGCTACTAATATTTACATGACCTTAAGTTGAAAATCAATTTTTCTACGAGGGCTACAACGCTCCTTTTTGTTATAGCCAACGTCTCCTGTTTCGATTTTTCTTGCATCTCCTCAGTTTTGGGAAGTGGAAAAATTAAATCCAATGAATACGGTGATTAAAAAAAATGATGAACAAGTGAAAAAGCATTAAGTTCAGCCGGGCCGAACTTTGGATACCCTCCACCATCGATATACTGACAGGTACTTGAAATAAATATATAAGGAACATACCAAAAAGTGTAGCTACACCGACATTTCTATGGTTTTAAATATTGGTCCTAGACCCCATGTTGATTTCATCCAAACTTTGCCCATCTTATTATTTCTTCCAAAACTAGTCCAAGTTCGAACATGGTAATATTCTCTATTGACCACAGGACCTTGTGGGCAGAATTCATTATACACCACGTCATTACAGCCGAAGAAAACTGTGAGCAAAACGTTCACATTACCCGTTTTATTTATTATTTATTTCATTTCCCCACCAAAGTGGCTGTAATTTGGCATTCCGGATCGTTGAGGTGGTGAAAAGATTAAATAGTTGTAATTTGAGGAGACAATATATTAATATATCCATGTTTTGACATAGTCTCCCTTTAGAGGTCCATCCACCTTTTCGATATTGCCAAAGTTTTAGTCGCATTTTTTCATAGGTCCATAATTTCGTCATAGGTCCATAATTTTGCATTCCGGGTCCTCGAGGGTGAAAAGCTGAATGAACTGTAATTTGAGGAGAAAAACATCCAGCCACATTTTCGATGTGGTCAAATTGTTAGCCTCATTTTCCCTCCGAAGTGATTATCAATTAGCATGCCGAATTTATTTACAGAAAAATTCCCTCATTTTGATTTTGCCCTCGTATAAAGGCCCCGTCGAAATTTCTGTATTTTGAAGCACTTTAATCTAAAACGGATTAGGAAGTGCGTCTTTTCGAAGCAGCCACTTTTTCAAAGGTATTTGGGGCAGTTTTTATACTCTTCACTACACTGTGGTACATGGTATTATGCCTTTGTGCATATGTTTGTAACAGGCAGAAAAGGTGATAGACACATGGTGCATTTTGACAATATGCATAGAATCACTTTCTGAGTCGATTTATTCATGTCCGTCTGTCCGTCCGTCCATGTATTCATAGGTCAATAAGTCGTACTACCTTCCGTCTGTCCGTCCGTCCAAGTATTCTTGTGAACAAAGTACTAGTCGCATTTATGATCCGATTTGGATGAAATTTAACACATGTCACTCGATTGGCCCAAGGACAAACCCTATTATATAGTTTCGTCTGATTTTATGTAAATGGGGCGCCAAACTCCCAATATTGGTTCTATTGAAACAAAATTTAGCACAGAGTATTGAATTAGGTCTAGATCGATATATGCCAAGTTTTGAATTCGGTTCAGATTTAGATATAGCTATATAGTTTCGTCCGATTTTATGTAAATGGAGCACCAAAGAGTAAAATGTTGGCCGATTTTTGTGCCAATCGGCCAAAATTTTACTCTTTGGTACCTACTGAATTAGTTCTACATTTATGTTTGCGAAGTTTTGTTGGAATTGGTTCAGATTTAGATATAGCTCCCATATGTATAGAGATGGGCGGTGGGTAAATACCCAAAGGGTAAATACCCGGTAAAGGGTAAATACCCGGTAAATTGGTTAAATATCCATTTGTGGGTATTTATTTGGGTATTTACTATATTGAATCGGTAATACAATATCTTACACCCTATTTCCGGGTTTCTGTTATCAAATCGATTTAGAAAGGATAGTTTTACGATACTTTAAAGACGTGGGTAAAAACTTTGGTAAATACCAGAGTTTTTACCCAAAAATTGGGTAAAAACTCATTAACTGCCGAACCACTTGACATAGGCGGCCAAAATTTTGCACACATGTTTCTAATGTCAAAGCAAATATGGAAATCCAAATATAGGGTCCAAGTTTTGATATAGCCCCATATAACCATATCTCCCGATTTAAGGTATTTTTTGTCTATTAGACACATTTTACAACCAAATTGGCTGTAATTTGGCACAGAGTGTTCTTTTTGAGTACAAAATGTTCATGGAAAATTTTATGTATGTAGGTGCACGTTTACTGCTAGCCCCCATACAAAGGTACCCCTATTTTGAGTATTTACCCAAAAATTGGGTATAAACTCATTAACTGCCGAACCACTTGACATAGGCGCCCAAAATTTTGCACACATGTTTCTAGTATCAAAGCAAATATAGAAATCCAACACTCGAAATGTGTTTTTTACACAAATGGTTCATATATCAACATTATTTCTTGTCTGGGGAATGGGATCTTCAAAACACACGTCAAGTGGTTCGGTTGTTAAGGAGTTTATAAATACCCAAAATCAGGACCGTTATACAGGACAGAAAAAGTGGGCCAGCGTAGACAATTGGTACTCATAGAGAACTCTCTGAGCCAAATTCCAGCTCAAATTGGCTAATAGATCAAAATTACCTAAAATCGGATAATTTGTTTTGACACTAAAAACATGCAAGCAAAATGTTGGCCACATATGTAAAGTGATTTGGCTGTTAATGAGTTTATACCCAATTTTTGGGTAAATACTCAAAATAGGCGTACCTTTGTATGGGGACTACCAGTAAACGTGGACCTACATACATACATTTTTGCATGGACATTTGTTACCCAAAAAGAACACTCTGTGCCAAATTAAAGCCAATTTGGTTGTAAAATGTGTCTAATAGACAAAAAATACCTTAAATCGGGAGATACAGTTATAATGGGGCTATAACAAAACTTGGACCCAGCGATCCCATTTTGGATTTCTATATTTGCTTTGGCATTAAAAACATGTATGCAAAATTTTGGGTGCCTATGTCAAGTGGTTCGGCAGTTAATGAGTTTATACCCAATTTTTGGGTAAATACTCAAAATAGGGGTACCTTTTTATGGGGGCTACCAGTAAACGTGGACCTACATACATAAAATTTTGCATGGACATTTTGTACTCAAAAACAACACTCTGTGCAAATTACAGCCAATTTGGTTGTAAAATGTGTCTAATAGACAAAAAATGCCTTAAATCGGGAGATATGGTTATATGGGGGCTATATCAAAACTTGGACCCAGGGACCCCTTGTTGGATTTCTATATTTGCTTTGACACTAGAAACATGTGTGCAAAATTTTGGCCGCCTATGTCAAGTGGTTCGGCAGTTAATAAGTTTATACCCAATTTTTGGGTAAAAACTCGGGTATTTACCCACGTCTTTAAAGTATCGTAAAACTATCCATTCTAAATCGATTTTATAGTAGAAACTCGGAAATAGGGTGTAAGATGTTGTATTACCGAGTCAATATAGTAATTACCCTTTGGGTATTTACCCGGTAAATACCACCTTTACATATGAGTTTATATCCAATGTACCATCTCTACATATGTAGTTTCGTCCGATTATAGGTAAATGGTGTACCAAACTGAAAATATATTCCCGATTGGGACAAAATTAAGAACAGCGTACGGAATTTAGTCCAGTTTGACATCTGTGAAATTATGTTGAAATCGGTCCAGATTTAGATATAGCTCCCAAAAATATGGAGTTTCGTCCGATTTTATGTAAATGGTGGACCATAATCCCTGGATATAGGATATTGGTCCGATTTAGACAAAATTTGGCACAGTGTACCAAATTCAGTCCAGTTTGACATCTATGATTTTTTTCATGAAATCGGTCCAGATTTAGATATAGCTCTCATATATATTTTCGTCCGATTTTTGGTAGATGGTGCACCAAACTCCAAATATTTCTCAGATTTAGACAAAATTTTGTACAGCATACTGAATTAAGTCCAGTTTGATGTGTTTTGTTCAAATTGATTCAGATTTGCATATATCTCCAATATAAAATTTTGCAAGATTTCATACAAATTACATCAAAAATTTAAGTCTGCCCGATTGACATGCCACTTTTTATAGATTTCAGAATGACATGTGTATGGCTTTTTATTGGTTCAAATATCTATGTACATCACATTTGTTTTTTACCCGATTCCATGTCAATAGTCATCCAAAGATGCTATGTCTTTTCTATAAACCAGATGTTGTACCATCTGTTGTATCAACTCTTGTATGTACCCAAAGTGGAGAAGGGTATCATATAGTCGGTCCCGTCCGACTTTTGAATTTCCTTACTGGTTCAAATTGTCTGTAATTTTCTATTTCAGGGTTTTCAGTTGGAGGTATTAAATTGTCAATAACGGCCCACGTTTGGGCAGAATTTTCTTGATTACTTGATTCCAGAATTTCTGTTAGTAAGTAGGAAACGTTCCTGTAAAAAAGTGTTAGTATAGGTCCACTTTGAGTCATAACCTCTTTGTCACTCAAAGGTGATTGAACTTTAATATTCTTAGTACCTAATGTGATACAAATCCGCTTGGAAACATTTTTGGTATAGGTCAACTTTTTATACCCTACACAACTATGTTTTGAGGGTATTATAGCTTTGTGTAGCCCCAAGGATTTGTAACGCCGCGAAATATTGCTCCTAGACTACCTACCGTTTAGTATACCGATCGTCATATTTCGACTACTCGATCTAGACATATGAGTCCTTCCGTCCGTCGGTCTGTCCATTATAATATGTAAACACGTTAGGTTAGGTTCGGTTTGGGGATGTGCAGTCACATGTGTGACTACAAACACTCTGAGACCGGTTAGGTCCGTTGTGATCATCCACAAGAAGAGATACAGCGAAGAGAAGAGACCAAAGACAGATCTGTAGGGGAGAGAAGATTAGTAAATTAAAGGAGTGAAAAATGAATGAAGGTCGATGGCCCTATGAGTCCTAACCATTTTAAGTTTCTAATTATGCTGTAGATTAGAGCAGGTTCAGTTTTTGAGAAGAAGCTGAGATTCGGTAGAAAATGAGAACCCATTAGTTTGTGCCGCTTGTAAGCCAGGGCTGGGCAGTGACACAGGAGATGCTCAATTGTCTCCGTCTCCTCCTCATCAACACAGAGTCTACAGTAATCAGTTGCATCAAGATTCCATTTACTAGTAAAAGCCCTGATGTTGCAGTGACCAGTGATGATTCCCGTCATCACTCTAATTTCAGCTTTGGATTTGATGTGACAAGATTTGATGGCTTTAAGAGCCGCTTGACTATCCACAAAGATAGTCACCGGTTCAACGACCTCAGCATCCAGATTTTTTATCAATTCCGCTGCCTTCCAGATCGCGAAGATTTCAGCTTGGAAGACACTACAGTTACTATCCAGCTTGTAGGTCAACCCAAGACCTAGCCTTTCACAGTAGACGTCTGCCCCAGTACCTTCTTCCATCTTGGATCCGTCTGTATAGAGTGCCAGACCGTCCAGAGGAGGATTACTTCGTTTCCAGTCGTCTCTACTAGGAATAACGACATCTACATCGTCAAATCTAATGATTGGTGGTATATAGTCGCTTAGTTTAGCGCGTTGGTCCAATGCTATACTTGGTTCATTAAGAACACTACTATGCCCAAAGGTACAGTTCCGCCATAGTTTTTGTTCGTGCAGCCTTAGGGCGCTACGCGCAGCCTGACACTTAATACTGAGGCCCAAAGGCTTGAAGTACAGCATTGCATTCAGAGCTGCTTGTGGTGTACTCCTTCTGGCTTCTGTAACTAAAATCGCGGCGGCTCTTTGTACCTTGTCTAATTTACTAGATGTCGACTTGAGGCTCAGACAGTTCCAACAAACAAGAGAGCCATAGGACAAGAAGGGCTTCACCACAGTGTTATACAACCAGTGTATAGTCGAAGGTTTTAGCCCCCAGCTTTTCCCAATGGAGTTCTTGCATGAATAGAGTGCAATCATTCCTCTCTTCGCCCGCTCCTCAACGTTCCTTTTCCATCGTAGTTGACAGTCCAGGATTGTGCCGAGGTACTTTGCTTCGGGAGATAGGTGAAGTTGCACTCCATCCAATGTTGGTGGAACAAAGACGCCAACCTTACGCTTCCTAGTGAACATTACCAGTTCCGTCTTCGTTGGGTTTACACCGAGACCATTTGCCCTGGCCCAGCGTGACAGCGTCAGTAAGGCTCTTTGCATAAGTTCAGAGATTGTAGACGGGAATTTTCCGGAGATCAATATCACCACGTCGTCCGCGTAAGCTACAACTTTGATACCTTTCCCGTCCAATTCCCTCAATATGATATTAATTACCAGTAGCCATAGTAACGGCGAAAGCACCCCTCCTTGAGGTGTGCCTCTAGTTACCATTTTCCTGATTTTTGTATCCCCCACACTTGAATTTAATATTCTGCTGTTAAGCATTTTATCTATCCAATATGTCAGGGTATTAGGAATGCCTACTTCCCTAAGTGAGTGGTTTATGGATTCAAGTTTAACGTTGTTAAAGGCTCCCTCTATATCTAAGAAGGCGGCCAGCGTAAAAATTGAATTTTCCATGTTCCTCTCAATATAGCCTACCACTTCGTGCAGTGCAGATTTCACAGACTTGCCCTTTATATATGCGTGTTGTGAGTTGCTGAGAGAGGTGGTGTCTATGCGACTCCTTATCTCCAGGTCGATCAGTCTTTCGAGAGTCTTGAGGAGAAAGGATGATAGGCTAATGGGTCTATAGTCTTTTGATGCAGAGTGACTTGGTTTCCCTGCTTTGGGAATATAAGTGATCTTTACCTCGTTCCATAGATCCGGAACACAGGAGAGAGTCAAACACGCAGTATAAATCCTCTCAAGGATCGGATAAATACTTTGCAAGGCAAATTGGAGCATCGCCGGTAGAATACCATCCGGTCCTGGCGATTTATACGGCTTGAAAGTGTTTACCGCCCATCTTATCTTATTTCTGTTAACCACCCTGCTAATGAGATCCAGATCCAGAGTGGCAAAAGGCCGAGTGTCATCACGATCACCGTCGATTGTACCCATGTCTTTGCAACCCGGAAAATGAGCCTCGGCTAGGAGATTTAGAGTCTCAGAACCTGAGTCCGTCCACTTCGGGTCCTTGGATAGCAGTTTTCGAAACCTAGCAGCGTAAACAGGCCACACGTTACAGGCCACACGTTACAGGCCACAGTTATGGACGGAAATTCGAGTTTCAAATTGAAAATCTATGAAATCACGTTTTTCTCTACATTTACCGTTATAAAACTAATTTACGAAGTGACCCAAAAAAAAAACAAAGGTATTTTCGTGGTCCAGGGACTCCAAGTGAACAAAATTGGTACATTAGAACCCCTGAATAATTTTCGTGTCGCACACTGTTTTTAGCCGGTCGTCGCAAATTTTCCACAGGGAAGGGGTTCAGAACAACTTATTTGAATGACTGGAGGTACGACCATACTGCTCCGCTCATTATTGTCATTCGCAATTATAAAGGTCCAAGTAAGGCTGAAAAATGTTAGCCCTTTATGGTTGTATGATAAAAACATTAACATGTTTGAAGTTTGAACTATTACGGGTATTCTGTGCACCTAATATCAGATGTAAAAAAAATAAAAAATGTCACGAATCACATCGTATCTTAGTAGCGGCAAGAAGAACGCATGGAAATTTCTAAATACACTCCAACACTTCAGGTCTAAATCAAATGTTTTCGAGCAGACTCATTTTTGGCCATATTACATTTGTATATACATACCCTTTGTTAGCCTTAATAGAAAGAGAGAGTTTTGTTTAACGCTCTCTTTCTAATAAAATGTGGGTAACAACAGCATCAATAAATCATCTCAAGCAACACTAAATATCATCCTGCTGTTTGTTTGAGATAATTTTGTTAACACTGTTGCAACAATAGCAGACAAAAAATTGGCATTCCGCTTGTTTGTTAATAATTTCCAAATATTTGCACGATCGAGCGTTTCGTTATTGTTTTTTGTCAAGTGAAGTTCAGAAAATGTCAAGGTGACCACAGTTCTTTTTGATTGCTAAACGTTAAGATTTCCGCCTTCTATGAGAAATAGGGAAGATAAATGATGATGCAATACAAAAATCAGCTTAAATGTCAAAAAATTGGATGCAAAATTGTTTTGAATTGAATCGTGATTTAAAGAATTTAATTTTTGTTTTTTTTATTATAGCTTTGACGCCATTAGTTGACTATTATAAGAGCAAGGTGAAAATAATTTGCAGAATTTATTTTTCGTACATTTTTATGATCTTTTAAATTATTATAGAGTAGTAAGTATTGGCACTGACAGGTTCAATGCAACAATATTATTGATCGATTCACAGCGCTTTGGTAAAATTCAATTTTACAAGAAAAAATTAGAGAAGATAAACATTTTTAATATAGAATATAATTTTTTTGAAGATTGAAATAATTTATATATCCTCAGCCTTGTGGCTAGTGAGGATATACATATACACTTTTTTCTGAAACAATTTGGAGTCGAATTACAAATGTCGGTCAATCTATCTGGCTGATTTCTTTCAAACTTTGCACATCGTAATATTTCTACCAAACCTAGTTCAAGTTCGAAGATGGGGAATATCGGTCCCCTCCTTCTGGTACCTCCCCCACAAAATGGTAAAAATTGTGCGAATTATCAATATTATAATATCATGCGAACGGACTATCCGATTTGAACAATATTTTGCCAACCTTTTATCTTTACCAAGGGGTCAAACCCGCAAAGGGTCAATATTTACAAGTCCAATATCAGGCGAATGGAATGTCTGATTTGAATCAAACTTTGCACAAGCTTTTACCAAGCTTGACCTAACCTGAAGATAGGACCCATTGGTCCACTCCTTCTGATACCTCCCCCACAAATGGTCAACGTTTTAAATATTCATAAAGCCAATATCAGACGAACGGACCATCCGATTTGAACAAAACTTTGCACAACCTTTTATCTTTACCAAATCCAGATTAAGTCTGAAGGACCTGTTGGTGCTCTCCTTCTGGTACCACATAGGTTCAATATTTAATAAACTTGTAAATTTAACTTGAAGCGAATTGAATAACCAATTTGATCAACCTTAACCCTTTCAGTGTCAAAAATTTTTTTTGTCGGAATAAAATTCTAAAATTTTGTACTTAAAATCATATGAAGGCACAGAGTTTAGAAAAAAAAGCAATTCTTATTTTAACCCACGGACGGTTTTGTCTGTCTTTCAGCAAAAACAAAGACATCAATTGTAACGGTACATAGGATAACGGAAAAATTGCAAAGGAAGAGAGTAATTTTAAATGTCGAATATATTCGACAAAAACACTGAAAGGGTTAAATCGAACAATAAAACCTGTGTGTAACTCCGAAGACCCCGCAAATCATAGGGTGAGGGTATATATCTGTCGGCAACACCGACAGACACTTTTTTACTTGTTTTAGGAGATGGTAGATATATTTCAAGATTATATTCCAAGATTCTTATCCAAATTTCCCCACCGAAGTTGTTGTAATGGGTTCTTAGAGGATGAAAAACATATTACTTAATTAGCTGGCTTGTGGCAGAACATTTTTTCCATTCGCTGAGCTTAAAAAAGATTTCCTGGTGCGTCGGTCTAGTAAGCAGCACTTCCAATTTGAAAGACCATGTTTCGAAAATATATTTTCGACTTGATCTTTCAATTAAATTCGTGGCCTTCCCCTTCTGGCTCGCTGTTATATGCCTGTTGTGCTGGGGCATCCTCATCCATTCTCACAATATCACCTAACGCTGCAGCTCGATAACTCTGACGATGCCGATGTCCGAGAATAGATGGTAGAACTAATGGATCATTCGATGCGATATCGGCCCATGGATCTTTCGGAGAATTTTTCTTTCAAACACTCCAAGAGCTGCCTCAAGTGCTTGCGCAAGTACCCATCCTTCAGATTCATATAACAGCACGGGTAGTATCAGCGTCTTGTAGAGTGTGAGTTGGGTCTGGCGAAAGGTGGCCTTGTTTCTGAATTGCTTACTTATCCTTCTCCGAATTTCTAAACTGATGTCATTAGTTTTATTTATATCGGCACCAATCTTTGAAAACCTCGAAACTGTAGTTCTCAAGTTCCACAGTTGGACCGAGTCTTCTGAACGGCTTGTGCGCTGCTACCGTCAGCTTGGCGTTCTCGCCATTTACTGCCAGACCCACTTTGACAGACTCCTTCTCAATATGTTCAAAGGTGCCTGTTACAGCTCTCAATGTTCGACCAATTATATCGAAGACATCGGCGTAGGCGAGTAACATGTGTTGTCTGGTGTACAGAGTGTCATTTCTGTTCACCTTTGCCTCTCGTATGACCTTTTCCATGACATACAGTCACCTTGTCTGAATCCTCGTTTGGCATTGAAGGGATAGTTACTATCCGACTTTAACTGCTGACCTAGTGTAAGTTAAATCCAAATTGTACCAATTATAGTACGATTTAGTACTTTTCGTACACATAAGTAACAAATTTCCAAAACTACGTACATATCACAATCCTATACTCCGACGGTAATAATTAATATCTATTTTCAGGATTCCAGCTCGATTTGTACCTCTAAATTAAATTTGTACCAAATATAGTACCATATAGTACTTTTCGTACACATGAGTACCCGGTTACAAAACCATCTCCTTATATCGACCCTACTTCCCAACCCTATTCGCTATCCAAATTTCAAGTTTTTAGCTCTATCCGTTCACATGCTACAGAATTGTACCAAATTTAGTACATTTTTCTACTTTTCGGATAGTTATAGTACGAATTTCCAAAAACCATTTGGTACATCTATCCTACACTCCATCAACGACCACCAAACCAAATTTCAGAGTTCTAGCTCCACCGGTTCGCCAAATACGAATGGTGTCACATTTAGTACTTATTGTACCGTTCTAGAACGAATTTCCAAAAACCCAGCCTTATCTGCACCAAGAGTGACCCTCACCCAAAATTTCAAGATTCTAGCTTCAGCCGGTTCGCCTGGGCGTTGATGAATCGTTAAATCAGTCAGTCAGTCAATCTCTTTACACTTTTATTAGTATAGATTATCAATTTTACCCGTTTCTTGTCACTACATCCCATATTTACGAACATTGACCTATGGCAATTTTTCCCTTCTGGGGTATTCATATACTCACCAAGGTTCACCAACTTTCATACCCAATAGGAATTTTCCCAGGTTGCGCAAAAATTCGCTCGCGATTGATTCAAAAAACATTATTTTCGTTTTATGCTCATTTTAGGATCCAAACGAGCATTCGCCAAAGAATGTTCGCACACACATAACAAACGAGGGAGAGCACACAAAAACGATCGTTCGTTTCGTTTGGTGGTTGAAATTTTTCTGACATTCTCTCACGAATGAAAACAATTTTTAACGGTGCTCGCGAGCATTCGCGAACATTTGTTTTTTGAGTTTTTCAAAAAACAAATGTTCTTCACCAACAAATGCTCGCTAAAGAATGAATCGACGACGCTTGCAGAGAATTTTTATCTTTCGTGAATTTTTCGAAGAATGCTAACGTTGACGAGAGATTGCAAATGCTTGTTCATTTATTGTAACTTTATCAAAAACTGAAAACATTCGAATTCTCACCGAGAGCATTCGTGAGAAAGAGCGTATTTTAATCATTCTTCGCACCCTGCTGGCGACCTTCGTATACATGAAGTGATAGCTTCATATCTGGATTTGTAGCTATTGTATGTATTTATACCCTACACAACTATGTTGTCAGGGTATTATAGCTTTATGCAGCCCCAAAAGTTTGTAACGCCGCGAAATATTGGTCCTAGACCCACCTTTAAGTATACCGATCGTCATATCTCAACTAGCTGAGTCGATCTAGACATGTGTGTCCGTCCGTATGTCCATTATAATTTGTAAACACGATACAGACCACAGTTATGGACTAATCTTCACGAAATTTTGCATCTAGGATGGGTTCTGCCCAATGAAGGCCCCTATTGTTTTTGGTAAAGATCGGTAAATATTTAGGGGATGAAATGGACCAAATACTAAATTTTTGTCGCTTTTTCTGGTCGCCCGCGATGTTCGGACCATAGCCACAATTATGGTCCGAACATCGCGAGCGACGTGGAGAAGGGAATCGGGCCAAAGAATGAGCATGCCTGATTTCATAAAGATCGGTCAATATATAGCGGCTTAAATGGACCCCAACTTTTGTGTAAAAAATGACAAAATTTGTATTCTATGGGGTTTATGTTTACTCCTGAAGGACATAGACCCGAGAAATTGATAGTATATCCAAGAGAAGTGGTTGACTATTAAATTGATGCCAATTATATTGTCGTATGTACTCGGATGTGGGAGATACACTTAAATATTTACAGGTGTCTACGTATTCAAATATTATTTAGTAACCCATTACCACACTAGAGGGCGGAAATATAACACTGATCGCTCTCAAATTTTCTGTGAAGTTCCAGTTATGGTCAAGGATAACGCCTATAGTTTTTGGTGATTATCAGATAATAATTTTGGGATGAAGTGGACCGAAAACTTAATTTTTTGTGTTTTTTCGAGTTTATCTATAAGCCACAATTAAAAGCCCAAGATGATCGCAACAAACCACATCCGCAGAAAGTTAGAGTTCCGTGGTAGTTGTGTAGGGTATCCTATGGTCGGTCCCGCCCGACTATACTGCTCCGCTCACTGGTTTTTGACTATTGATCTATGACTATTTTTTCCCTCGGGTGTTTTCATATACTCACTACGGTTCACCAACTTTTATACCCAACAGGACATATTACATTTCTGCGAGGTGCAATATTCAATACCTTTTTTATACCAATAAAAAACTCGTTGCTTTATTCCACTTCCACGAACCTATACTAAACTGCATGTACATTTCAAAATTAATTCAAAATCATTAACTATATACCTTCAAATTGTTTTGCATTATTGAAGTTTATTTTTGATTTTTTTCGAATCTGTATGTAACCTCGGCAGCCACCACTCTCTTTCCAACATTGAACTATTTTTGTTGCTGTTGTTGTTGTTTGTTAAAGTAGTTTTCGTAATATATTCTTTAATTTTATTATGGCCTGTCATTTTTTGAAAGTGATATAATGATCGACTACCAATCATTTCATTACCTAAGCTTAGAGTTGTCTAAAATTATGGCAGCCGTAAAACAAATCAATGTAAGTAATAAAAATTTTACTATCCGAAATAGAGAGTCGACGACGAAGTAGGAGGGCAGTCAACAACATCATCATCGTCTGTATTGCATTTTTTGTTTTTGTTTTAGTTGTAAACTCTACTTAAACGATCTGCATTGCCAAATAATACCGGATGGAGATGATGATGATGATGTTGAAATGCTAAGGATCGTCTTTAAAAAAATGGTGATTTTGTTCAAGTTATAATTTTGTTGTTGTTGTGTTAGTCTCCTCCATAGAAGAGTTTAATGTTTGTTTTTTACAATTTGGAGGCATTACATTGATTATAGTCTTCAGTTTTCAGATGTAGAATGGAGGTTTGTTGACTTGTTTGGCTTTAACGACTTTTTTGTGTCGCCTGGCAGTTTGTTTTTGCGATTTTTTGCGGGGATTGTGTACCCACGTTCACCCAATTTAAATGAAATGAAATTTAAATTGCACAAAAACAACTTTGAAAAAAATAAAACGTTTTTTAGGATTTTCTTGAGGCTGCCAAAAACAGTAGTCATACAAAAATTGAAATCAGTTTATAAGTCGAATGAAACTTTTTGTAGCTAATTTCCGAACTATTTAAAAGCATATATATTCTGAGTGGGAATAAAATTCCATGTAGATTTAACAATGTCTGTACATTGATATATCACGATATAGTGGTCCTCGTTTGGATATTCTGGGCATTCTGGGCATATTCGGAATTTTGGGCACGTTTTCATTGGGTAAAACATTTACATACCATATTGAATCAAGTTTCGGAGCAGGTTCCATATAACGTTATCCGCCATTATTCGAAATTTTAGGGGTGTTGGGCATGTTTTCAACCGAATTCGCTCTAATTTGATTTTTTGTATTCTAGTTGATTGTTAAATCTTCCTACGGTACATTACCACTCCACATAAAAGATATTTCAAATGTCCACCTCATAAATTGTTCGGCCCGGACGAACTTAACTAATTTTCTACATGTTCGTAGTATTATATATATTTCATTCATTTCTCCTCCTTGAAGGTGGATGTAAATACCTATATTAATCGACTACGACTAAAACTTTCATAAAATACTGAAATGGAGATTATGTAATAACATGGATCTATACACAAGTTTTTCCTGATAAATCTAAGGTCTTCTTACCAAAGACCTGATGCTCTTCTTATCTAAGCCCTGGAGATATTTTTACCGAAGACACCTCCACATTTTGCATTGTGGGTGAACCGAAAGAGTTGGAATCCTGAAATTTTGATTTAGGCACACTGTGAGGTGTAGAATTGGGGTATGTAGGAAGATTTGGAAATTGGTACTACTATGTACTAAATTTAGTACAATTTGAATTGTGGGTTAACCGATAGAGTTGGAATCCTAAAACTTGAATTTAGGATCAGTGTGGGGGTATAGGATTGGGGTATGTAGGAAGTTTTGGAATTTGGTACTACTGTGTACTAAATTTGGTACAATTTGAATTGTGGGTAAACCGATAGAGTTGGAATCCTGAAATTTTGATTTAGGATGACTGTGGAGGTGTAGAATTGGGGTATATAGGAAGTTTTGGAAATTCGTACTGCTGTGTACTAAATTTGATACAATTTGAATTGTGTGTGAACCGATAGAGTTGGAATCCTGAAACTTGGATTTAGGATCACTATGGGGGTGTAGGTTTGTGTTAAGAAGGAGGTTTTAGAAATTCGTACTATTGTGTACTAAAATTGGTACAATTTAAATTGTGGGAGAACAAATAGAGTTGGAATCCTAATATTTCTTAAACTGAATCCTGACCCCAATCTTGCACCTCTACAGTGATCCTGACTCCAAATGTTATTGTTCCCGCTCTATCGGTTGACTAAAGCTCTTCTTATAGAAGACCCGGAATGCCAAATTGCTGTCACTTCAGAAAAAATTGTTTAAAATTTAATCTCAATAAATAAGTCGAAATTATATATGGAAGCTACGAGATATCTATATCTAAACCGATTTGAAGCAAACTTGCCAGAGATTAATTTATATTAGTTTCAATACATTGTGTCAATCAGCCTAGCTGTGTATCTTTAGTGCACAATTTACTTAAAATCGGACGAAAATATATATATAGGAGGTGTACACATCATTCCAGACTTAATTCCGCTATGCCAAAATTCGTGCAAATCTAATTATTGTCAGGGACTTTGGTGCACCATTTACCTAAAATCGAACGAAACTATGTATGGAAGCTATATCTAAATCTGAACCGATTTTTACGAAACTTGGCACACATCATTCTAGACTTAATTCAATACGCTATGCCAAAATCCGTGTAAATCAAATAATTTTTAGGGACTTTGGTACCCCAATTACCTTAAATCGGACGAAAATATATATGGAAGCTATACCTAAATCTGAAACGATTTTCACGAAACTTAGCACACACCATTCTAGACCTAATTCAGTAGGCTATGCCAAATTTCGTGCATATCGAAAGATATTTAGGGACCTTGGTACCCCATTTACCTTAAATGGAACAAAAATATATATGGGAGCTATATCTAAATCTGGACCGATTTTTCCCAATTTCAATAGGATTCGTCCTTGGGCCAAACAAATGAGCTGTGCCAAGTTTCATCCAATTCAGATCATAAATGCGACTTGTATAAAAAATTTCTGTTGCAAAACTAAGCTTCCAAGGTTCTGAATTTGAAGGCCCCAGTAAATAGTCGTTTGTCTAGAGACGAATCCAAGAGTCTTCTGAAGTCTCTTATTTTTAAACAAACCCTCCCACATTTATATTTTCTGAAGCGAATTATTTCCTTAGTGAATTATTGCTCCAAAAAAAAGTGAGGAGAGGCGGGTCAGGACCCCTTGCGTACGTCCCTGCTATGGTGGACCATTATATGGAAATTTGAAACAACTTACAATTTTAAAGTATTAATTTCTATATCATGAATATATAAGTTAATTTGAACTATCATAATTTAGAAATTTCCTTCATATTCCAATAATATTTTTGCTATTATTCATCATAATTATACTAGATTTCGATTTATGACCATTCATTTCAATTAATTATTAAACCAATAAAAATAAAGCAATTCCATAACTAGCAATTCCAAAAAAAAATTAAAACTTCATACGGAATTAACCATGCAAGGTCTTTAAAATTGCTTGTTGATTGATTAAAGTGTTCATAACAACAATAAATTAAAATTAAAAAGAAAAAACTAAAACTCGTCCTTGAACACTTTGAACTGAAAGTAAATTTTAAGCAAAATATGGATCAATGTAGTTAACAGGGCTGCCTGTCTTTAGAATTGAGTTAAATGAACAATGTGGGCCTGTGAATGCCCACTGTCTTAAGAGCATCTTCTTCTAGTGCCACAGTTTATCAAAGACAACAACAAAAAACATGAACAGATTCACCCATAATCTTATAGAAAAAGATTGTATATACATACATAACATATATGGGTATGTAACCTGTGTGTAGTATGATGTGAGTGATGCATAAACTTACCGCAAAAAAAAAACCCGAGAAAAGAAAAAACAGAAAAAATGAAAAAGAGTGAACGAGACATGTCTGCTCATCAAATAACACCAGGCAACAACTGTTTTCACAGATTTTATATGTTAGTGGGTAAAGTTTGAAGTGGTGTTTTACTTTTCTTACGGTAGTCATGGTGTATTGCGGTAGGTAGATTAACAAAATGTTGGAATCTTGTGAATTATCGTAAGATAATTAGTATCGTAATAATCATATTAACCCACCAACAACATTGATATGACCCATATAGAATTCAAAAAGTAAAGTTAGACAAATTAATAAGAAGACTGATAAACGATTATACTCCATTTCGTACCAAATATTGAAGATGAAAATATTTGTAATCATAAATTCACTGTTTTTCAAATTATTCCAAATTTTTTACAATGGGTCCAATTCAGCCTGAAATTTCGTATATTGAGTTGAGGAATATTTAAAGTATTTTCATAATGCTAGGCATATTTTACTACCGAAGTGACTATACTTTGAGGTTATAGGTATGGTGGAGCGTACAATGTTCATTAAAGGCCCATATAAACGGCCCGCTTTATTTTCCATATTTTCGTGCTTCAGGACATATTTTCCAAGCGTTATAGCTATTGGAATGCTTTTAGGATTTTCAGAGGATATAAATATTCTTGACAGAAATTGTTTAATAGAGGTCAAGGTTTTAACGGAGACTAGAGTAGTTTCGGCACTTTTTGCTTGTGGCTGGTTATTGTTCTTTGATACATAATTGTAAAAACTCGTACCAAAAATATATGGTAAATCAGTATTAGTTAAATATTTTTACAATTTCGTCAAAAAAAGTCATATTTGTCGAAGGTGTACCTAACCGGGTAAGCTTCGGCATTTGATGGAGCACAACCATCACTCATAAGCATACCCACATAATTATCATGATTATAATTATATGGTTAGAATTTATATTCATTTAACGTTATATATTTTGTTTCAGGCTATATATGGCGGACGTTGACGTCCCTAGATAACATACAACATCAGAAACATTATTTTACACCGTCAGCCTTATGGCTAATGAGGGTATATACACATTACCAAAAATGTGCCTCGTCGAAATATTGCTTTTAGACCCTAGGTTATTTTTGGTCCCAATCCATTTTAAATAATTTGGAGTCGATTTACAAATATCCGTCTATCTATCTGGCTGGTGCGCACGATAACTCTCGAAGGAAGGATGCGATTTCTTTGCACATCATAATTTTTCTTTTAAACTTCTTCTGGAATCTCCTCTACAAAATGGTCAAAATTGTGCTGAAAATTTATTTTACAATATCATGTGAACGGACTATCCGATTTACCTAGCCTAGACGAGTCCGATATTGGGACCCATTGGTCCACTACTTCTGGTACATCCCACACCAAGACTGAACATTTTCAATATTTATAAATCAAATATTAGGCTAATGGAATTTCCGATTTCTACCAAAACTTTGCAAATCATGTTATCGATACCAAGCCTTGGACAAGTCCGATGTTGGGACCCATTGATCGACTACTTCTGGTACCTTCCACACCAAGGCTGAACATTTTCCATATTTATAAATCTAATATTAGCCTAATGGAGTGTCCGATTTTAACCTAATATTACACAACCTATTTTCGTTACCAAGCCAATATCGAATATCGAAAATGGGAGCCATGGGTCCACTACTTCTGGTACATCCCCCACAAAGGGTCAAGATTTTATTAACTTGTAAATGTAAACCTTTTTTATACGAGTATAAAGCGAATAACAAATTTTCGGAGACCTCCGCAAAACCATAGGCTTCGGGTAAGTGTCTGTCGCTACTCCTTTCCTTGTGGAGAACCTAACGAGAACCCAACATATTAAATTACATCCTATAAAATAAAATATCAAAAAGGGGCAGGTGTACCGTTACATGAGGCTCTGTCAAAACATGGACCGATATATTCCATATTAACCAACAAAACTATATCTTAAATAATGCCAGCTCTATTGATGCGATCAAGAATATATATTCATAAAAAAATTGGATCCCCGAAGTTCAAGATACCTTCAAAATACCGAATATTGAGTTTTATGGGTCCTATAGCAAAACGTAGACTCATATAACCCATTTGCAATGCCAAAGAACCTAGGAGTGATAGGAAAACTGGATGGACCTTTATATGGGTCCTGTATTAAAACAAAAGATCTATTATATGTTGGCATACATATTTCCAAACCCCCGAAGTTCAAGATACCTTCAAAATACCGAATATTGAGTTTTATGGGTCCTATAGCAAAACGTAGACTCATATAACCCATTTGCAATGTCAAAGAACCTAGGAATAATTGGAAAAATTTTTAAAGCTCTATTTATACCCTACACAACTATGTTGTCAGAGTATACTAGCTATGTATGACCGCGACATATTGAACCTGGACCCATCTTTTAGTATACCGATCATATTCGACTAGCAAAGTCGATTTAGGCATGTGTGTCCATCCGCCTCGCAGGCCACAGTTATGGATCAATCGTCACGAAATTTTGTATGTAGGACGGGTTCGTAATGACCGATTAATATTTAGGTGATGAAATAAACGAAAAAAAATTAATTTTTTTTTTGTTTTTCAGGTGGCTGTAGAGGCCAAAATTGTGTCCCGAACATCACGAAATTTTAGGCAGAGAAAGGGATCCGGCCATAGAATAAACAAGAATGTTTTGATGACGATCGGCCAATATGGACCCAAAAATACTAAATCTCTATTCTATGACGTATATATTGACTTCTGAAGGCCATAGACCCGAGAAGTTGATAGTTACCACATTAAGAGAGTAAATTTCACGCTGATGGCTGAAAAATTTAACATGTGGTTCCGGTTGTGGCCAAGAACGACGCCTATAATTTTCGATGATGATGAGATGATATTTCGGGATGAAATGGACCGACAATTTAATTTTTGTCCGGTTATCTGATCGCCCTGATCGCCTTAGGTGTGTCAACAATAATGTGCATTTCTTCCTTCAAATCATTAATGATACGTGCCAACAAATTTGAATGGCTGTCATGATAATGAATGGTCAATATTTAGCGGGTCAAATGAAGCAACACATTTTTGTGTAAAATAACAAAATTTGAATCTTATGGTACGTTTACATTTAACCGGATTTCGTTAACCCAAGGGATTTCAATTGTCAATTCCTTTGCATATATGTATCTCAAATAAATCTTTATAAAGTAGGTTAACCCGGTAAAAAGTTCTAATGTATATGAAGTTTTATGGAGTAATTTTTAATTCCGGGAAAAGATACCGCATATAACCTGTTGACCGCTAATCAATTAAGACAGTGCAAATATCGCAAAATATTGCCCGGACATGCGCATGTATGTTACATACAAATGCACATAGGCATAATACCTTGTATCACAGTGTGGTGTAGGGTATAATATGTTAAGCTTGATTATAAACCTACAAACAAATCAAACTCACCACACTTTATCGTCATTATCATCGGCATTAACTTGCGAGCAGATCCACAAACGTCAAATGTTGGCGTTGGCGTAGCATTAAGGCTGTTGCTGCTGCTTTTTGGGGGTTGCTTGAGTGGTTGCGATGAACAACAACAACAACACAAAAACATTAACAATGAGTGCTCAACAACGATACCGCGAAGACTCCACAGAGCTCATCAGCATCACCGTGAATACTTTACTAAGCGAACTTCTGTCGTGCCGAACACATCGTTCATAGCTAGATAGCGCATAATTCACAAGCGATAGTCGAAGAAACAAACTCAGTGATAAAGTGATAGATGTTATTTTGGGAATCAATTGATAAACATTACAAAATTAAAAATCAATAAAAAATTGAAACGGAAATTGGCAAAATAAAAATTTATTTTTTTGGAAACTTTTAGTGGAAACTATAATTTGTTAACCAAAAAAATAAAAGAAAAAACGTGACCATCATTTTTGTTTCTTTCTCGACAGAAAGAATATTTCGAAACATTAATTGTGTCCCATAGTTTCAAAATCTATGCTGCAGTCTCAAAAA
Organism: Musca vetustissima; assembly: GCF_032173495.1. Classification (NCBI taxonomy): domain Eukaryota; kingdom Metazoa; phylum Arthropoda; class Insecta; order Diptera; family Muscidae; genus Musca; species Musca vetustissima. Next base: position 61,432 of record NW_026884215.1, read on the forward strand.
AAAAGATGAAACAAATGATGCTGACAGCACACTAAATGACAAACATCACGAGCTAATGTTTGCATTTAAAGACAACAACAACAACAACCAATGATTATTGCAAATCGTTGAACAAATCGCAGTGTTATTGTTGTAGTTGGGGTTACATTTTAAACGATTGGCAATTTGAAATGAAAATTTAAATTTATGTTCTTCTTCGTCGTCGTAACAAAACAAATCATCGTCGTGTGTCATCTTGGTACAGACATAAGTTTTTTTGCCATTTTTTTTTTTCAAAAAAAAAAAAAAAAAACTTTCGGAGTATATCATGACTTTGTAAAACTCCACATGTTGCAATAGAAGACAAAAAGCGTAACGAAAGAAACACTTCAAGATTTGTTTCAAAAATATACATCTGCCGAATAAGGCTGTATTCACTCAAAACATTCACATCATTTGGTAATATTCGAAAAAAAATATATACAAAAGTGAAACATTAGCAAACACTAATTGCTTTGGGATTAACACAAACATACATACAAATAAACATCGTTAGTGGGCTAACAATTAATCAGTGATAAACAAGATTATAACAACAACTACAATATTGAGGCTTACTACCACCCGCTGCCCCATCAAAAAAAAGGTACTGAATTATTGAAAAAAAAACAACAACTCCGATCACACGCGCGGTCACTTCATTAAAGAAGATTACCTCCAATACCAGCCACCAAAGCAACAGCTGCAGTGGCAGCAACATCATTGTTATCAACTCCACCACCACACTTTGCCGTCATTATTAATTGAAATTGGAATTATTGCCATTGTTAATTACTGATCGGATCGGATCGTATTGAACAAATGTCATTTTTGTGTGAATTGTAAACAACATCCCAAAAAAATAGACGTGCAATTGAAACATAAAAAAATAAATAGTTGGTATTCTTTTTTTATTCAATCATTTACTCGTTAACCATATATCGCAGCCGCGACGACGACAACAACCACAACAAGAAACTATTTTGAAAATGTTGTTTTATCTTTTTAAATTGTTGGCCATCAGCACTTCGTTGGCAGCAGCAACATCGACACATGGCGCCGCACTCGAACACAATCCCAAAGTAAGTGATTTGTTTCATTTTTTTCAACTCTTTTGTTTTGTTTTAATTACTATTTGGAAATTGTTTTACAAATTTAGGTATTTAATTTTTTAACACCTCAGAGCGAATTAAAACAATAATTTCACCAATCAATTAAATTTCAATTAATCTAAAATATAGGGTAGACTAGGGAAAATAATTTGTAATACTTTTGAGGATTTCAGTCGAAATCGGAAAAAAATCTTTCTTCTCTTTCAAATCAAAATCAGCCTTAAGGGGAATACCACCACCCCCCCCCCCCCCCCCCCCCCTTTATAAAAAATATTTTATAAAAACCTACGTCTTGAATAGACCTTTGTAACCGATTGAATTAAAAGTTTTTGAGTCATCGTACCCGCCAAAATTATAAACACATTAAAGTGCAGAAAAACGCTCTCGCGTTTTTAAAACCGAAAACTGGGGGTGCATTTTTTGTGTTTTGGTAAAGACAAGATTATTAGGTTTTTAATGAGCCAATAAAAATCTGCTTGAAAAAGATGTAAGAACAAAATATCTATGAATGGGTTGCAGTTATATGAAGGCTACCAAAACACGGGTCGATATTGATAATTTTTGGTACAAGTTAAAAAATACACCCCAAGTCAGTTAAAAAACATGCCCAAAATCTCAAATATTCCGAATATAGGGGGATACAGGGCTATCTCGCAACTTGATACGGATACGTGGTAGACAATAAAAACCCTAAATACGAAATTTCAGACAATTTGGATGAAAAACGTGCCCAATGCATTGAAAATATGATATGGGGGCTATAGCTAAATGTGAACTGATATATCCCATCGGCATTACCAAACATCAATCCAGATGTAATAGCAATGTCTGGTCAAGAATAATGTGTGTTAAGTTTCAGATTTAGATATAGCGCTCATAATGTAAATGGAGCACCAAAGTCAATATATATATCTTTCGATTTGCGCGAAATTCGGCATAGGATACTGAATTGGGTCTAGACTAATGTATGTGAGGTTTCCTGAAAATTGGTTCAGATTTAGATATAGCTCCCACATATATTTTCCTCCGATTTAATGTAAATGGTGTACCAAAGTCCTTATATATCTTTCGATTTGCACGAAATTTTTCACAGCGTAATGAATTAGGTCTTGAATGATGTGTGTTAAGTTTCCTGAAAATCGGTCCAGATTTAGATATAGCTCTCATATATATTTTCGTACGATTTAATGTAAATGGTGTACCAAAGTCCCTATATATCTTTGTGTGTTAAGTTTCCTGAAAATCGGTTCAGATTTAGATATAGCGCCCATAAAGTAAATGGAGCACCAAAGTCAATATATATCATTCAATTTGCACGAAATTTGGCATAGCATAATGAATTAAGTGTAGAATGATGTGTGCTTAGTTCCGTGAAAATCTCTTCAGATTTTGATGTAGCTCCTATAAATGTTTTCTTCCGATTTTATGTAAATTGTGCACTAAAGACCCAAATATTGTCCGATAGCCACACAATTTTGTATCATGAACATACACATACTATGAATATACATCATACCATGAACATCTACATATATATATTTTCGTCCGATTTTACACAAAATTGACACAAATTGTACACAATGTACTGAAGTTATTATAACGTAGAATTTGGATATAAATGCTGCACCAAGGTGGGTCCGATTTTTAGTACATGATGTACAAAGAACTTAAAATGTAACCGATATGCACAAAACATACCGAAATTAGTATAACTTAACCTGTGACAAGTTTCGATGAAATCGGTTTAGAAGTCGATATAGCTTTTATATGTATTTTGGTCCGATTTGTAGTAAATGGTGCACCAAACTACTCATGTTTATGCAATCGGACACCCGGATTGATATTTGTTTAAATTGATTTACATAATTTTGTCCCATTGTAAGAAGCACCTCTATATCTGACCAAATGAGAAATTTAGTATAGGTTGCAGAATGACATTTTTATGTATGCATTTTCATGTTAATGGTCCTTCAAAAATACGATGTCTGTTCGGATTCATCTGTTGAATATACCCAAAGTGGTGAAGGGTATCATATAGTCGGCCTCGTCCGACTTTACTACTTTCCTTACTGGTTTTCCTAATAAAAGTGTATGTTTTAATCAAAATATGTTGTTTTTTAAATATCTTATGGCGTGTGCTATTTAAAGTATCCGCGAATATAGCGACAGATATTCATTATCATTCATTCTATTAAAATATACTTAGTTTTTTTTTTTTTTTTTTGGACAATTCAAACATTACAAATTAACAACAACATGTTATAAAACAATTAACTGTAAACAGGATATAAATATATGAAGAAATGGAAGAAAAGAAATGTCTATGAAAATATTCATAATAACTGTGCTATGACTTGACTTGTCATCACTGTATAAAATGCATTAAGTGGATCCCCCATTCTCAGTTTCAAAAAATTGCATTTTATTGTTTTATTATACTTGTGTTTATAAAGTATGTTGCTTAAGTCTTTCGATTATGTGGCATTTGTTATAATGATCAAAGAAAAGTCCTTATTTTTGATGGCGGGCATGATAACTCCTCACTGGAACATCGGAATCCGAAAATTCCAACGGTGTTAGAAAGAGTACATGTCTGGCTCTGGTATGAACTAGGATTATTGACTTCGCACAACAATTAACAAAATGTCGGAACTTTGAAAATTTTTTTTTTTTTTTTTTGGGAAAATCGCATATTTTTTACCACAAACTAAGTTAAAAAATAAGGAAGTTCTTCTCCGATTGGCTTTATCCTAGTTCATACGAGAACTATACACTCCCAGAGAAACGTGTCAAACGCCCATGTGACATGTTCCGAGAGTTTTTGAATTCCCATACTTTTTTAAATTCCCATGTTGTGCAAAATGGTGTGCTCAATTTCGAGCGAAATTGCGGCTCGAAAGAATAGCTGTGTTCAATATGTTACGAAATGTGTTCAATAAAAAAACATATGTTTCATTGGAATTTGCACTTTGTTAAAAGGAAAATAAAGAAAAAATATGCCTGCTGGCTTATTAATTGCCCTGGTTTCTACCAGAAAAAGTCTAATGATACTGGAACGTGTTAAAATAAGCATTTATGGATATTTTGAGAGAAGATGGTCCTTTCATACACAAGGGTACCATTCCCGAAAGCCTGCAGTTAGCAGATACCTTAAGATTTCTGGCTGTTGGTGGGTTTCAGAGGGTAGTGGCAAATGATTTAAATATAAGTGTTGATCGCACAACAATATGTAAAATATTGTGGAGAGTAATGAAAGTCCTGGAAGACAAAGTGTGTGCAAGCTGTGGACAGCTGCAAACCAGGATCCAGCCATGATCCAGATATGAGTGCAGCTAGGCAGCATTAACAAAAGAGGAAATGGTATGCAAAATAGTTGGCTTCTAGGAGACAGAGGTTACGCTTTAGAAACATTTTTGATGACGCCCCATAAACAAGTGGAGCATGGATCTTGTCAATATCGATATAATTAAGTGCACACATCTGCAAGAAACATTATTAAAAAAGTAAAAGTAGATTTTTTTATAGATTCTATTTTTATTTTGATCATATGGTGGTTGAGTTGCCAGATTGATCTCAAAAATGTTACGCGCTGTTTTTGATAAAAGGAGCTCTTTTTATTTTCTTTAATTTTACTATAAAAACTAATGTAAATACTGTATTTTTTAAATAAATATTGTAAAAACACGTTACATATTACTTCAGCGTTCTTTTTCAACTTGTACGTGCTCAGAAAAACACGTACGATCTATTTTCGTTTTCAATCCGCAAGGCTATATGTGCTCGAATTATATTCCCAATATTTTTTTGGGAATTTGGAATGGAGCACACCAAATATGGGAAAATGTTTCACATTCAAGCAAACTCGAAATGCAGCACATGGGCGAAAATTTGGAACCGATTGGATTATTAGTTTTTGAGTTATCGTGCCCGCCAATCGCAAAAGAGAAAAACGCGTTTAAAGTTTGAGAAACCCTTTAGCCGTCACTTGATGCGGATACAATAAAGCGGCTATAGCTTCAAGGGTTCTTGAGATTTTCACTTGAAATTTTGTAGGGACATTCTTGAATTAGCGTAGATTCGAATTAAATCAAAAAAATAAAAATAAGTTATAATTTTAAATAACTTGCAAGTATCGGACTATTTTTCATGTCAAAATACTATGAAATTGATTCTTTTGTCATTAAGACATATCTTACCAAATTATTTTGTTCTCATGCACCTATGCATGTCTTCTATATTCTTAATATTTTAGCTGAACCAATTGTGGTTTTCAAGTCATCTTCTTGTATTAATACAAGATATTTCTTTGTTGAATGAAATCAATAGATTTTGTGGTCTAAGAACCACATCAAAAACATTTCAAAGATTACAAAAATGTTTTTTTTTTCAATAAATTTAAAGTGTGGTTTTTATCAGCATTACAAAAGTGTACCTTCTCCTTTATAAATAATTTCTATATAAAGAATGGAATTAAAAAATAATATAATAAAAACTTAAATATGTATAAATCGTTTAGTTTTTATACCTGTCACTGAGGCTAACATTTGCACAGCTATGGCTATTACTACAGGTGATAGCCTGAATACAATATTTAGTATTGTATATACCAATAAATAGGCCAATAATTCGCAAGGTTAACATAACAAGTTAACATTTTACATTCCGTATCAATCGAACAAACGTTGAGCATTTTGTACACCACTTACTTGAAATGGGACGAAGATATATACAAGAACTATATCTAAATCTGAACTTGAACATTTTTCACATACATTGGTACTACTTCTAGGATGATTGGTATTGAAAATGGAACGGTAGCCTCCTAATATTCGATATTTTGAAACATTTGGGCATGTTTTTATACCCACACAACTATATTGTCGCCATATATCGACTAGCCATATATCGACTAGCTGTAAACACGATACAGTTATGGACCAATATTCACGAAATTTTGCATGTAGGATGGGTTCTGGCTAATGAAGACCCCTATTTTTTGGTAAAGATCGGTTAATATTTCAGGGATGAAATGGACCAAATACTTAATTTTTCTGGTAGCTTCTGAGGCCGCAATTATGGCCCAAACATCGCGAATTTTTACTTGGAGAAGTCGGTTAATATTTAGCGGGTCAAATGATCCCTGACTTGAAAAATGACAATATCACGAAATATTGGCCAGGCTCGGAATAAACATCCGCAAAAAGTTAGAGTTCCGTGGTAGTTGTGTAGGGTATCGTATCACTGGTTTCAACCTAATTGCTTGTAATTTGTCATTTTGGGTTCACACTGGGTAGAAAATGTTCCGATTAAAAATGATCAATATTGTTCCAATTTTTAGCGTTGCCCACATACCTTGTTATCCCTTCCGGGGTATTGCAGAGTAAAACACACAAATATGAAGCTCCTACCCCACTTTTTCAAACTGAATGTCTGTAATTTGGGACATTTTTTAATAGTCGTTGACATTGACATTTCTAAACGTAATAAAAATTAATCAAATAATAATTCATTCACTTCATTAATAACATCAATAAACAAATTAATGTGTATGATTAAAAAGTTTGAAACATCGATTAAAATCGCAGCAAGACGTCTACAAAATAAATTTATTTGCTGTTTAAAATTTAATTAAAATCAAGATCAAGGTAAATAATTTTATGAGAACATTTTAATTCCTCATACAAATCATCAATTAAATTAATCTGGAGGCTAAACAGTTTCACCTTTCCCTGTAATTTTTGTTATACCCTTCATACATTGTGGAACAGGTAGCGTGAGTTTGTGCTTAAGTTTGTATAATATATATATATATATATTGTGATTTATTGACCTTGTTAGAATGAGATATTGAAACTAAACTTATTGTTCGATTGTAGTTTCATTTCTAAATTATTTATGAAATATTTTGACTTAATCTTTTACACATAACATCTATCAATTCTCAGACTGCACATGGGGCTTGCGTTCATTATTTTACATCAAATGTGCGCACCAATATCTTTGTGTGTGGACTTCTATTTATTCTTTATTACCCTGCAAGCATTTTCAATCGTCAAAGTAACTAAAAAGTCACACGAATTCGGTAATAGCATCGCCTGCGACAATCGCTTTCTTATCGAAAATTATAAAGTTCACGGGAAGAGTTGTACCACGTCCGCGATACTACTTGGAAGGATCCTCTTCGTTAACACTAGAAGTTACTCAGTTAACACTAGAAGTTACAGACGATGCTACACAGACTTCATGTGACTTTTTAGTTTCATAGGCGATCATTTTACTGTCTTCACTTCTTGATTTTTCATGTTGTGACATTTCACTTTGCTATTTAAACAAATAAATTAACAATTTAATTTCTTAACAAGGGCTTTGAAACATAAAAAGTCCACTCCGGCCAATAAATAAATTATCAGTTACAGTTAAAATTTATCAGTTAAAATTTATTTATTTTAATTTCAATTTATGTAGCACTTCAACCGATCTCACAGTAAACAGAATGTTCGCGTTGAGCGTTTTTTGTTATCGCGTTAACGCAGGCAAAAAGTTAAAATATATTTAACTCCGAAGCGCAGCGCACAACAAATTCGAGCGTTTGTGTTATCGTTTCCTTGTGGTTGTTGTATTTTCGATAACACATAACGCAACGGATGGGTCAACGCGAGCATTCTGCTTAGCCCTTTAGCATAAAACAACTTGAACATCATTTATGAAATGTATAAATGTGAAGTGGTCCTAAATAAATACAGAATGATGCCGAGCATGTTCATATTTATATGAACAGACCTCTAAGCATTCAACAGAAATGTCTCTTATAATATTTTTCATAGAGTCCTCAAAGACAAGAAATCAAAATTCGATTGTTTTCATCATCCTTTTCCTCTTTAATTTGATCCTTGCATATGAAACCTTCTGTATTTGTGCACTAATAGATTTCGTATATATTGTAGAGTTTACATCTGAAATATTTACTATAAACACACGTCTATGTCATTTATATAGGGGAATAGCTTCACCGATGTGGCTGTAATTTGACGTTCGATATACCAGACGAATAAAAAAACTTCTCACCAGAATATTTATACCCTACACAACTGTGTTGTCAGGGTATTATAGCTTTGTGCAGCCCCAAGAGTTTGTAACGCCGCGAAATATTGGTCCTAGACCCACCTAAGTATACCGATCGTCATATCTCGACTAGCCACAGTTATGGACCAATCTTCACGAAATTTTGCATGTAAGATGGGTTCTGGCCAATGAAGACCCCTATTGATCGGTTGATGTTTAGGGGATGAAATGGACCAAATACTTAATTTTTGTCTGATTTTCTGGTCGCTCTAGAGGCCGCAATTATGGACCAAACACCGCCAAATTTTACATGGACAAGGGGATCGGGCCAAAGAATAAACATGCATGTTTTGATAAAGATCGGTCAATATTTAGCGGGTCAAAAGGACCCTGACTTTTGTGTGAAAAATTATAAAATTTGTATTCTATAGCGTATATATTAACCCCTGACGGATATAGACCCGAGAAGTTGATAGTGGGTGGAAATATAACACTAGTGGGTGGAAATATAACGCTGATCGCTTTGAAGTGTTCCATTAGGTTCCAGTTATGGCCACATAAATATGGACAACCCCTATAATTTTCGGTGATGCTCAGATAATAATTTTTGGATGAAGACCGAAAACTTAAATTTTTTGTATATTTTCGAGTCGATATATAGGACACAATTATAAGCCGAACTTCACAACAGTACCCACGATGAGGGAGAATTAGAAGGGCTTTACCGGATATTAGTAAAATTCGGAAAATATGTCAGTGTAAGGAAGAGGTGCTGTTGATCTCTTATCGGTCAAAAGGGTGCAAATATCACGAAATATTACCGAGGCTAGAAATACACATCCGCAGAAAGTAAGAGTTCTGTGGTAGTTATGTAGGGTATCGTATGGTCGGACCCGTCCGAAAGTAAGAGTTCTGTGGTAGTTGTGTAGGGTATCGTATGGTCGGACCCGTCCGACTATACTGCTCCGCTCACTGGTTTTAGTATAGTCGTAATTACACCCTTCATCACCCTGAGGTACAGGGTTTGTAACAGGCAAAAGGAAATGAGATAGACAAATGATTCATTTTGAGAATATGCATAGAATCACTTTCTGAATCGATGTATTCATGTCCGTAGCTCTGTCAGTCCATTTTAAATAGTAAATCAAATTCGACCTGTACGCATTTATGATTCGAATTGGATAAAATTTGGTACAACCCAAATGTTTGGAACAAGGACGAACCCTATTGCATTTGGATAAAATCGGTTCAGATTTAGATATAGCGCCCATATATATATATATATATATATATGGTGCACCAAACAACCAATGTTAGGCCGATTGCCGTATAGCCTAGTGTGTGTCGTGTTTTGTTGTTATCGGTTCAGTGTTAGATATAGCTCCCATATATATTTCCGATTCCGATCCGATTTTAAGTTAAGCGTGCACCAAAAACGCAACGCTAAGCCGATTGGCACAAAATTTTGCAAAACGTACTGAAGTTAGTATAGATAACGTGTCGCAAGTTTCGTTAAAATCGGTTCAGATTTAGATATAGCATCCATATATATTTTCGTCCGATTTTATTAAATTATGCTTCAAAGACCCAAAACGTACAAAATTGAGCATAGAAGGGCGTAATTGGGTGTAGTTGAAATGCATACATAGTCCATATGTATTATATTTTAGACCGACTTCATGCTAATTGTCATGTTAATGGTATTTCAAAAGTGTGACGTCTGTTAGGATGCATCTATTGAATATACCCAACATGGCGAAGGTTCCGACTTTACTACTTCCTTACAAGTTTGTAGTTGAAAAATGTCTGTTTTCCTCGCCAACTATACCTGGATTTCCTTCTTGACGACTTCGGTGTAGGTTGACGATACATAGGGAATCAACATATTTTTAACCTGATCTTTGATCTCTTTTTGTGGAGCTCTTTCTTCCTTTTGCCGGATGGATTGTTTGCAGAGCTGGTCTCAGTAGAGCTTTCTTGCATATTTTTCTAAGATGGCGGTTCTACTGCCATCTCCTTTTTTCATATTTCCCAGACGTTCTTCATCGAATTCTCAGATGTTACGCTGCTCACTCTGCAGCAAGAGATCCAGAATCATTTTATTATATCTTTCTCTTTATTGAACTCTTTCTTCATCTTGCCAGTTGGACCGTTTGCTGATTTCTTCCTCGTGTTCGTGATCCGTATCAGCGGTCATCTTCTTTGTATGTGAGTCATCTTTCTCGGGTTCTGTCGGGTTAATCTCGCTTTCTTTATGGCAGTGTAGCAGAAGCAGTTCCAAGACAACCAAATATGTAGGAGATAGTTGCTTCGGATTGTTGTATGACAAAATGGCGTGGCTCGTGTCTATCGGCTGTCATTCGGCTATTATTTCATTTCTTCTTTCTTTCATTCAATTATTTTTATTTTAGGGAACAATACAACAGACTCTTTATTTAGTCTAATAACAATTCTGCAAATACATTTTTATTACAAGATTAATTTAATGCGATATTTTTTAATGGTGTGTGTTTTTTGTTTCCTTCCAGAAACGACAAATCTATCGTGAACAGGTCTTACCACATGCCGGTGGAAGGATACCAGATACAGCATTTGAAACGGATCGACTATTTCTAAATCAACTACAAAAGGATGGTATCGCAGTACCGGATGGCATACTGCCAGAACAACGCAACCAACAAGTAAAAATACATTTGATATTTTTTTCTTTCATTTCTATATTTCTCTCTTCCATCCTCAAGGTATATCCCTTCTTCAATCGCCCCTCACGCAAAGTGTTTCGCATTGCATTGAGTTCTGACGGCCGCTATATACCACAAGAAGGGCGTTATCATTATCAAGAACTACCATCGATAGACACGACCTATTTGTATCCCCAGATTCACGGACAAAAGAACACATTGTCACCCGATAGTGTAACTCTTCCCGTCTACAGTCCATTTCGCATTCACAACCCACTACTGAATCAAGTTAAATTTCAGCCCAAGGATAAATGTAAGCTGGAGTTGGATTTGTTTTTTTTTTTTATTTTAATTTTTAATATTACTCTATTTGCAGCACAATTCCAAAATGTCTCTCCGTTCGGTGGCAACAAATCTTTGGGTAAAGCAAAATCCTATCAAAATGTGAATATTTTGAATTCGCCATTGTCACCGATAACTGGAAAAGGTTCGGTGGTACAGCATGGTGTCAGCGGTGGTGGCCCCAAAAATTACTTACCCGATTATACGTTGTCAAGCCAGAGTCATGTAAGCTAGAAATTGTGCAAATAGTATTTACGAATGAAGTAGGTATATGAGAAGAAATTTTTTTCGTTTCCTTATAAATAGAACGATAATATTTCGATATTGTAACATTTTTAGAGCAATATTTATATACTGCCAATTTTTCCAAATATTGAAAGGGGTTATTGGGTTATGTAAAGTTGAATTAATTTTGGATTAAAAAAACGAACATGTACAAGGGTCTAAATTTGTATACCCTCCCTTTTATACATATTTTTGTATTCAATTCCTTATATCGACCTGGACATTTATATGAGAACTATGTCATTGTCATTTATATGTCCATATGTTGTTTATGCTCCATTCAATTTTAATATTAAATTACAGACACTCAGTATGGGAAAACTGTACTAGGAACTTGAAAATAACAAAAATTAAGGCGGATCTTTGCCCGGAGGCTTAATAAAAATATGGACCTAAATGAGGCTAAAACCTCCAAAATATCGAAAATGAAACAGAACCTTTATACAGGTAGACATGTCAAAACAGTTATAGATCTCTATCGAACAATGAGCCTAAACCTCCAAAATATCGAAAATGGAAAATAACCTTTTTATAGGATGGACATGTCAAAACATTTATAGATCTCTATCAAAAATTACCTATATCAATGTTTTGGCTTTTAAGAATCCCTAATGCTACTACAAGAGTACGAAAGATAATAAATTGTACCAAAATTAGTATAGAACTATATTTGTGTTGCGATGAGAATTGGTGTTGTGTTGAGACATGGCCATTATCGGTGTGTATGTTGATTAGCTTTAGACATGTTTAAATATATGCTCGTATTCAATAAAAATAATTATTTTAGAAAACCTTCTAAACTTCTTTGGGAATCCCTGTTGATACTCTATGGAAAGAATACTTTCTGAAATTCTTCTACGCAGACGCTTTTGATATGTTCACCTATGTAGTCACCAAAATGCTTGTCTACTACTTTCTGATCTGAAACTGTCTGATCTACAAAGGGAGGAAGATCTGTTGGTCCTCAAAGAAAAAAATGAAAAAAAAAATAAGTTCCTTCTATTTTTTTTCAATGAGAAAAAGGAGAACTTCTATTATCCTGCCAAATCTGAAATTGGATAATAATTATTGCTTTCGGTCTTCTTTGGTTCGGGTATTCAATTAAAAGAATGCCTTTGCCATACGAAAAAAATTGTAGTGGGGCGTATTCTTCAATGTAAATCACTACTTTCTGATATTTAATGATACTAAAGCTGTCTGAACTTATATAATAAAAATCCTCTACTTCGTAAAACTTGTATTTTTCTACGAGGAAAAAACTTTTATTTTTTAGTCTAATATTTTGTAAGAATAATGTTCATTCCGGGACTAGGTGATAAGCTTCTGTGCGCAGCAGTCCTTTCTATGACAAAAAAAAAACTTATTCACTTCTATTTCGAGAACCTTGTAATATTCTACCATTAGAAGACCTATTTTTTCAAGAAAATCTCCACTATAGGTTCATGTTGTTATAGCTCCTTTACAAAGGTACCGCTTACTTTTGTCATATATTGAAGTTCCTAGCTCAGTTTGCCATATCTTGAAATTCCTAGCCCAGTTTTACAACCGATTATCAAACAATGTAGCCCCATATTAAGGTCCTGAACGACTATATGGTACCCTTTACCACTTCAACAGAACACCATAACGTCATTCTAGTCTCAATTTGATACGTTTTGCAAAATTTCGAGTCAATCGGATAAACATTATGAGTTTGATGCATCATTTACCTAAAATCAGACGAAAATATATGTGTGGGAGCTATATCTAAAAAGGAATCGATTTTCATGAAACTTAGCATACATTATTTTGGACTTAATCCAGTACGCTATGCCAAATTTCGTGCAAATCGAAGGATATATATGGACTATGGTGCACCATTCACAATAAATCGGACGAAAATATATATATGGGAGCTAAACCGATTTTCAAGAAACTTAACACACATCATGCTAGACTTAATTCAGTACACTATGCCTAATTTCGTGCAAATCGAAAAATATATAGGGAATTTGGTGAAGCATTTAGAATCAATCAATATATATGGGAACCAGCAACGTACACAGAATTTAATTTCGGGGGGGTGGGCCGGTAGTACAAAATGAAACTGTTGCAAACATAAATGGGGGGCCCGGGCCCCCATGTACGTCCCTGATGGGAACTATATCTAAATCTGAACCGATTTTTCCCAATTTCAATAGGGTTAGTCCTTGGGCCAAATTAATTAGCTGTGCCAAATTTCATAAAATTCCAATCATAAAGTGCGAGGTGTACTTTGTTTACAATTCAACATGGACAGAAGGACTTGCATAAATCGACTCAGAAAGTGATTTTATGCATATTCTCGAAAGGAACCATGGGTCTATCTCTATTATTTTTGCCTGTTACAAAAATATGCACCAAGATATAATACCCTGTACCACAGTGTGGTGAAGGGTATAAAAATGAGAACTTCTAGTATATTGCCATATCTGAAAATCGATAATTATTATTGCTTTCGGTCTTCTTTGCCTCGGGTATTTTGATTTAGAATAACCTCTTTGCTATAGGAAAAAATTTTAGTATGTCCTGGAACGAAAATTCATTATTATTATTATTTTTCGAGTCTGATATTTTGTGAGAAGTATGTTCATTCCGGGACTAGGCGATAACCTTATGTGTGAAGCAGACCTCTCTAATAAAAAACTCCTTCGATCCTATTTCGAAAACCTTGTAATGGTTCAGTATAGGTCCATGTTTTTATAGGTACAGATCCATGTTTAATGAGGTTCTAATCTATAAAATGCAATCAAATCATTTTTTTCTACTAACAAAAATGTGTTGTTTTGTTTTTCTTCTTACAGCTATTCAATGATTTTGATGAATTATTTAATCAATTCGATGTCAACGACCCGAACGCTAAGAAATCGCATTCATTTGTAAGAACATCCTCCAGTGGACAACAACGACCACATCATCATGTTATAACTTATTAGAGACGCTTTTGTTAAATTCTATTTCTTTTTTATATTTGTACTTAGGTTAATTAATTATTAAAATACTCTAAAAATAATGGAATTAATATATAAAATTTGTATTTTAAGTAAAATTTTTTTAAAATAAAAATGTTTCTCACATATTATTAAATGTAATATTTTTAAACCTAATTTATGCTAAATATTTTCAGCAAGAAGGTATTCGAAGTACCTTCAATTGGCACGACATCACAACCTGCCAAGTAACTAAAATAGTTATGGATAATTAATATATCGTTCAACATGTAAAGGCAATAAGTCCATTTTTTTTCTAGAAAAAAATTTACTATTATATCATTTGTTGTTGTTTTGTAGTGATAAGTAAAATAATGTATGTTTTTGTCTCTCCTGTAAAATATGGACTTATTACCTTTACATGTTAAGCCAGCGATATGATTTATCGCCGCCAGCTACAAGATCTTCTTCATTTTTTTCTTGAGCATTTAATTTTGTTGAATCCACTGAAGATTCCCCATACCAACAAACTAATTTTTGAATGGGAAGCTTACCTATCTATTGCATTCAATGATAATCACGTAATTCGGTAAATGGATTACATTCGTCATGCCTGTAGAGTAAAATAAATACACAAACAAACAAAAACACAATGGTCTAATGGCACAGATGCAATAAAGTTTGAATAAAAAAATAAAAAAAAAACAAACTACCAAAAAAATACAAATCAATGAAAGTAAAAGTCAATAATACCACCAATTGCCCAATGTGAGTATATGTGTGTGTGTGTTACTACAAATCATTTGGGCCCACAGAAAGAAGTGGTTATGTTAATGGGGGAGTGGTAGCTTTGCAATAGTTTATCATTGGCGGTTAACCAACATAATCTGCAATCAAAAAAGCTTTTCCATTAAAGTTTTTCATTCGTTATTATAAAAAAATAGGAGTAGTCTTTATAGGTCCACGTTTATCAGCCTATTTTATCAAAATTTATTGTTTAGGGCTTTCAAAGGGAACAAATATCATTTCAAACAATAGGTATAAATCCATCGCATCGATATAACAATACCTTTCGATTTTCCATATTTTACAACGTTACCTAAAATTTAACGAAGCGTACAAAAATATTCAACTTCCCCACTATGGCAAAATGTTTTGTACGGCCGTATTGCCTAAATACGTCGAATCCATTTCTCTTAGCGAACTAAATAAAATTAAGAAATTATGAAATGTGTTCAAATATTTCATATTCTTACTGAAAAAAAAATCTTTATGTTTTGTTTCTTTTTTCAACAAAAGAAAAAAACAGTACTAAGTTCTGTCATAGTTGAATTTTTTCAACTTTGAAAATTCGTACGTCGACGTATTTCGGTAACATTCGTATAAATACATATGTTCTACTTTTGTGATGAAAAACGTCGAACGAGCTAGTGTAATTTTAGGTAAGGCTGTTAGAGTAGATCCAGTATAAATCAATTTTTAGATAAAGCATCCACACAACATTTTCCATTTGTGAGCAAAAAATGTGCTCAGTACGATTTTACCTACAAGCCAAACCAGTGAGCGGAGCAGTATAATCGGACGGGGCCGACCCTACACAAGTACCACGGAACTCAAACTTTCTGCGGATATTTATTACGAGCGTGGGCAATATTTCGTGATATTTTAACCCTCTTGTCCGATTAGAGGTCAACCGCACCTCTTCCTTACACTGAAATATTTTCCAAATATTACTAATATTCAGAACAGCCTTTCTAATTACGATGTTCGGGCCAATATTTCGGCCTCTGGAGCGACCAGAAAATCCGACAAAAATTTAGTATTTGGTCCATTTGATCGCCTAAATATTAACCGATCTTTCCCAAAAACAATAGGGGTCTTCAATGGCCAGAACCCATACTACGTGTAGATTGGTCCATAACTGCGGCCTGTATCGTGTTTACAAATTATAATGGACAGACGGACGGACGGACGGACACACATGTATAGATCGACTCAGCTAGTAGAGATATGACGATTGGTATACTTAAAGGTGGGTCAAGGACCAATATTTCGCGACGTTACAAACATTTGGGGCTGCACAAAGCTATAATACCCTGACAAAATAGTTGTGTAGGGTATAAAAATGGACTTAATGGAAAATACGACCGCATATGCTCAAAAGATGCATACTTATTTTTTCTTCCGCCAGCAAACATTCGTTGGATCCCGCAAAATTTGAAAGTCGACCAAAAAAACAAGTGTAGTTTTGAGCAAATAAATTTTAAAACATGTTCAAAATTCGTTAATTTTGTCCGAGCGCCCATTAGATGGACATTCAAATCCTCAAAATACTGAAAATTGGGAGTACCGTTTGGGAAATACCGTTTGGGGACTACACCTGATAATGGGCCAATATTGGTACCTTACAGCCAATACGTGTCTGAAATCCTCAAAATATCAAAATTGTCTATGTGTTTCCAATGGGCTATGTCAACCTCACATAAAAGGTTCCGACCTATTCTTGGTATTTTTATACCCTCTACCTTGTGACTGAGGCAAAAATGTGTCTCATCGAAATATTGGTTTTTGGCTCCATGTTTCTTTTGGCCAAACCTGTTTCAGACAATTTGGAGTCGATTTAGAAATTTGCGTTTGTCTGTCTGGATAGTTGGTGCGCAAGATAACTCTCCAAGGTAGTAACCGGTTTCATCCAAACTTTGCACATCGTAATATTTCTTCTAAATTTATTTTATGTTCAAAGATTGGGACTATCGGTCCACTCATTCTCTCCCACAAAATAATTAAAATTTTACTGAAAATAAATTTTATAATATAATGTAAACGGACTATCCCATCGATTCATTCTGGTACCTCCCTCGCAAAATGGTCAAAATTTTACTAAATATTAATTATCGAATTCGTGATCATCCCCTTCTAAGTGATCCATCAGTTGGCTGGCTTTTATATGCCTTTTTAGCTGCGACATCCTCATCCATTCTCACGATATGGCCTAGACAACGTAGTCGCAGCAGCTCGATACGTCTGACTATGTCGATGTCCGAGGATAGGTGGTACACTGAGAGAAAAATGCTTCATTGGATCAATGAAACATTTTCATAAGAATTTTTTCATTCATCCAATGAAAATTTTCATTAATAGAATGAAACTTCATAGATCCAATGCAAAAGTTGCATTGATCCAATGAAGGTGTTATGAAGGCTTCATAAAAAAAAATCATAAAAATAATTTCATTGGTTGAATGCAATATTCCATAGGTTAAATGAAATTGCTTCATAAAATTGCTTTCATTTTTATGAAACTTTAATGAAGGTTTTCATAACCCATTTTCATAAAAGATGTTCATTGGTCGAATGAAAAGTTGCATACATGTTTTGAAATATCTTCATTAAATTGCATTATTTCTTATGAAACTACATTGAAATTTTTCGTCCACAATGTTTATACATAGAGAATGTTCATAGGCTGAATGAACCGTTTCACATTGTTAATGAGATGGCTTCATAAATAAATGGACATGCTGTGCTTTGCTTTTTACGTTTGGTCAAATCTCTCTAAACATTATTTCTAGCTTTTTCCTTAATAATGTTCGTTAGAAGCCTAAATATACAAAAACATCCTTGTTACGAGAAACAAAATACACAAGACTGAACGTGACTGAAACTGCACTAAGAAGAAAATACAGTTGAACCTCGATTATCTGAAATAGTTCCTGTTTGATTTATAATGAATAATGGAAAGCCTTTCATGGATGAAATTTTTCAGTTTATAAAAATATATTTTATTTAATTTACAAAATAATATTGGCGGGTATGTTTTATGTATTAGACAAACAATTTTATATTTAATATAATTTTGTAAATATCGCATACTCGAGTGTCAACTGTAGTTTGGTTATTCAGTAAAGCGTGTTATTCAGTAAAGCAATTATATTTATTGTTGCTCTGATATATTTTGTGTACACTTGAAAAAGAAAAAATATAATCGCAATAAAATCGAAAAGTGATCCGGAACTTGTGACAGCTACAGACGAAGTAATAAACATGTTTGCATCTTTAACCATTTTTTATGTTTTTTTAATATTTATGTATTGCTCCGTTCTGTATTTATCAAACTTCTGAGACATTGATGTAAAGAATTTAAAGAAATTTTAAGAATTTTATATTGCGTTAAGGCTTTTTCACGGGACACGATATATCGTTTATCGTATGTTTTATCGTTTTGAAGCCAAATCGTACAGGCCTTTTCTCACCAAACAATTAATCTTTCAATTTTATGTCAAATAATTATCAATAAATTGAAATCATTTGACATTTTCCGTTTGAGCCGTTTGAGACTATATTTGTGGAATCGTACCTCGAAACTTGCAAAACAATAACATTTTCAACGGATTTTGCCTTTAGGCAGAAGTCCTTTTTTTCGTTTATTTAATTTGCTTTTATTTTATTTTTAATATAGTATAAATAAACAAACAGTTTACTTAAGTGTACAGACCTATATCTGGTTTCTTAAAAATTGTATACTATATTGTATTGTATACTTGTGTTTTAAATAAAGCTTCACTCCATTAGTTTTTAATAGAACACAAAACATTTTTATACCCTTCACCACACTGTGGTACAGGGTATTATGTCTTTGTGCATATGTTTGTAACAGGCAAAAATAATCGAGATAGACCCATGGTTCCTTTTGAGAATATGCATAGAATCACTTTCTGAGTCGATTTATGCATGTCCGTCTGTCCGTCCGTCCGTCCGTCCGTCCGTCCGTCCGTCCGTCCGTCTGTCCATGTTAAATTGTAAACAAAGTACAGGTCGCATTTATGATCCGAATTGGATGAAATTTGGCATAGGTCACTTATTTGGCCCAAGGACGAACCCTATTGAAATTGGGAAAAATCGGTTCAGATTTAGATATAGCTCCCATATATATATTTAACCGATTTAATGTAAACAGTCCCTATATAACTTTCGATTTGCACGAAATTTAGTACAGCCTAATCATTTAGGTCTAGAATGATGTCTGCCAAGTTTCGTGAAAATCGGTCCAGATTTAGATATAGCTCCCATATATAGTTTCGTCCGATTTCATGTAAATGGTGCCCCAAAGTCCCTATATATCTTTTGATTTGCACGAAATTTGGCATAACGTACTGAATTAAGCCTAGAGTGATGTCTGCCAAGTTTCGTGAAAATCGGTCCAGATTTAGATATAGCTCCCATATATAGTTTCGTCCGATTTCATGTAAATGGTGCCCCAAAGTCTCTATATATCTTTCGATTTGCACGAAATTTGGCATAACGTACTGAATTGAGTCTAGAATGGTGTCTGCCCAGTTTCAAGAAAATCGGTCCAGATTTAGATATAGTTCCCATATATAGTTTCGTCCGATTTCATGTAAATGGTGCCCCAAAGTCCCTATATATCCTTCGATTTGCACGAAATTTGGCATAACGTACTGAATTGAGCCTAGAATGATGTCTGCCAAGTTTCATGAAAATCGGTCCCGATTTAGATATAGCTCACATATATAGTTTCGTCCGATTTAATGTAAATGGGGCCCCAAAGTCCCTATATATCTTTCGATTAGCACGAAATTTGGTACAGCCTAATCATTTAGGTCTAGAATGATGTCTGCCAAGCTCCGTGAAAATCGGTCAAGATTTAGATATAGCTACCATATATAGTTTCGTCCGATTTCATGTAAATTGTGACCAAAATCCATATATATCTTTCGATTTGCACGAAATTTGGCATAACGTACTGAATTGAGCCTAGAGTTATGTCTGCCAAGTTTCGTGAAAATCAGTCCAGATTTAGATATAGCTCCCATAAATAGTTTCGTCCGATTTCATGTAAATTGTGCACCAACATCCATATATATCTTTCGATTTGCCCGAAATTTTGCACAACGTACTGAATTGAGCCTAGAGTTATGTCTGCCAAGTTTCGATAAAATCGGTCCATATTTCTATATAGCTCCCACATATAGTTTCGTCCGATTTCATGTAAATGGTTCACCAAAGTCGCTATATATCTTTCGATTTGCACGAAATTTGGCATAACGTACTGACTTGAGCCTAGAGTGATGTCTGCCTTGTTTCGTGAAAATCGGTCCAGATTTAGATATAGCTCCATTTTATTATAGATTGATTTTATGTAATTGACGCACCAAGGAACCAATAGGAACAAAACGTTCTAAAGTTCGTATAACCTAACCTGTGACAAGTTTGTTTGAAATCGCTTAATATGTGGATATAGCTTACATATATTTTTTCGCCCGATATCAAGCAAATTGGGCATCATACTCCTCATGTTAGTCAGATTGACATCAAATTTTGCACAACATACAAAATTGAGCATAGAATTACGTAGTTGCGTTTTCTAGAAGTACAGACATAGTCAACCGGATGACCTATTTATATTTGTTTGAAGTCGATTTACACACTTTATGGACAAATCTAGGTAGATTCACATTTAGATAAATATCACATATTTTATTTCATCCAATTTCATGTTAATAGTCCTGTTTAATGTACCCATAGTGGTGAAGGGTATCTTAGAGTCGGCCCCGTCCGACTTTACTACTTTCCTTACTGGTTTATAATAACAAATGTCGTCTATATTTGTTTCGAAAAAGCGGATTGGTACTCGTTCTATATAAAAAAAGTTTATATTTTGACGCGTTTTTTATTCTGAAAAGTTTGCATCACATTTAATGTGTACTCATGAACTTGTTGGCAAACTATGGAAGCAACAACTACACACACACATATCTCTTTCGTCTGAACAACTCCACTAACAAAATAGAGTAACGATCAATTATAACGGTATATTTTTGTTTGTCACATATTTTTGGTTCAGCGAAGTGAAATAGAAAATTGCTTATTCATTTCATTGTGGTTTTCAATCGGAGAACATTTAAAAGTGAGTTTGTGAATTAAATAAAAATAAAAGAAATACATTCTTCAAACAAAATAAAAAACAGTGGTAAATAACACAAAATAAAATGATTTGCTTTATGTGTAAAAAAAAGTTTTGTGACAAAAAACATTTCTTCAAACACCTTCGGGGTGATCATTTTCTGAAATCTACTGATTTATACAAGTGTTGTGGTCAAAATTATGAATATAGGTCTTTTCAAAGACATATAGCAAAACGGCATAACAGCAGTTTTTCTCCCCAAGAACAAAAAAATCAAATAAAAGAGACGCGGGTTTTAACAAGTGTGAAACAAATTGAGGAAATAGAAGCAGACATTCCGGTTATTCTTGACAATCAATGCGAACAAAATATTGACGTTTCTCCAACTCCTTCAAACTATTTGCAGCCTGAATCGGAAGAAAAGAAATTTGAAAGGGTTAGCGAGAACGTTATTAAATTCCTAACAAGTATGCATTCAAACTATAATTTTTCAAGAAAAGATGTTACTTTTATTTATGGTAATGTCATTGATGCAGTCGTTAACCCGTTTTTGGAAGTAATAAATGCCTTTGCAAAAGACTTAGATAATAATTTGTCCACAAAATTATCAATATTACTATCAAAATATTCTGCAATTTTAGAAAAGCTTAAAACGGAGTATCGAACAGAACGTAGAGGAAAAATTTATGTAAAATCCCAAAATCTTAAAAAACAAAGCAAGCAGATTTTTATGCTGGAAAACGAATCACCTACGGCGTCAAAAAAGGCTAAAATTACTTTTGGTAGGAAATGTGGAATTTGTGGTTTAGTAATGGTTTTTAATTAATTTGTATTTTCAGTACCTGAGGAGAATGGAGAGGATTTGGTGCAAGTTCTTAAATATGACAAGCTTTCAGCTGAAGAGTTTGAAACAAAGTGGATTTCTTGTGCCAACTATAGACTTAATCAAGTACTTAACGAATGCAGTAGCCTACGAGAGATTCTTAAAAAGTGGCCTGAATATAAATCACATTATAAGTTGGTGAGTATATATATATATCAAATTGTAAACATTTGATAATTTTAGCGTAATTCTACAAAAACTGTTTTAAATTCAGATTGATATTGACTTCTCAATAATGCATAAATCGCACAACAAAATGCTCAACTGGGACCAAAAAATCCTAAAGTTGTTTAACTTTTTGAAAAAATCTAAGCAACTTAAATGTCATGGTGAGTCAAAAATGTTAGAAACTCTCCAGGACGAAGATTTGGAAAAGGGTAAGAGTCTTCAAGTCAAGCTCAACAAATCGATCAAACCTAATTTAACGTTATTATTTGCAGATCGAGGCACATTTGCAGTGAAAACCCTGTGGATTTTACATTATGTTCTTTTCCCGACTGGGCGGCAAGTTCGAAAAACAATTCTCGGAAAGAAAGAAATATCTCGCTATACAATAAAGGACTCCCAGAAGACGTTTTTGTTTTTGGGAAAGACTTTGCAAGAATTACACGACCATATTGATTTTTTGTTAAAGATGAAAGAACATATTCAGCCTTTTATATTGGGAATCGGAAGTCTGGACGATATACATGAAATTTTTGTTTATTTTGATGGTGACCTCATACGGTTTCCTAATTTTCTTCGCTCTTTGGATATTTGTTTTAAAATGTTCCATTTATTTAATTTACAATATCCCACAGCATCTGAAACATTTTGGATCTTTTTGGAAAACTACTTTTTTGAAATAAGTTCATGCTCAAAGAAAAAGTCAAAGGTAAGCATCCTCTTGGATGATTTAGAGAAACAATCTGAGTAATTGGTTTCAATTTAATAAGTTATAAATTCTCAGATATTTAAAACACTAAATTAAATAATAATTAAGCTATTTTTATATTGATATCTTCATATCAATTAAAAATAAGTTCGAAAATTAGATTTATGCAAATAACAAACGTTCCTAAATTCCGCAGATTAAAAACTGACTGTGTATTTGAATTACCTCAAGTAATTACAAATAAAGACTTATAGACTATATAAGTAAAAAAAGTTATAGTATTTTATAAGAACTTGTATGCTAAAAATATATTAAATATATTACTGTTAAAAACAAATCAAAATGGACTGAAAAATGAATTATAACTAAGTAGAATTGTTTACAAAATATGATATGTAAGAAGAAACATGAACTTTTGTAACACTGATTAAATAATATTTACAAAATTAATTTTTAAAAACCGCTTGCAAAACAAGTCACAATATGAATTTATTATTTTTGAGTTTAACATAGATATCTAAGACCTCTTTTGTTTGTAAATGAATTAACAAAGATACGTTTTTACAAAATAAAGAAAAATAAAAAATAAGTATGTGAATATATTCTTGTCTAAATGGTAAATAATGCCTGAACATATTCACACAACAAATGAAACCCGTTCATAAAAAATTAACAATTTCATAAAATCAAAGAAACCCTTTCATTATTTAAATGTACATCATTCATTTAGCATATGAAGGGGTTTCATTTGTTGTATTAATGTTTCATTTGCTGTATGAATATGTTTCATTCAATCTATGAACACATTTCATTGGATTTATGAAGACATTTTATTCTATTCATGAATAAATTTCATTATATCTATGAAGATGTTGCATTGATTTAACGATTATGTTTCATAGAATAAATGAAAGCTTCATTAAATCAATGGATTTATTTCATTACATCAATGAACATGTTTCATTGGGTTAATGACTTTGTCGTTAGTCCAATGAAACTTTTTCAATATATGTGTGAATATGATTCATTCGACGAATGCAACTATACATTAAATATGTGAAGATATTTCATATATTCTATGAACTTGTTTCAATACATCTATGAATGGTTGTCATTAATCTAATGCAATATTTCATCCATCCAATGATGGAAACGTTTCATTAAATAAATGTTTTCGAATCATTCATCCAATGAAATGTTTCTTTGGTCTTTTTTTAATGAAACATTTCATTGGGCCAATGCAGAAATTCATTATATTGATGCAGAAATTTCTCTCAGTGTACAACTCACGGCGATATTCACGACGGAGATATTCACCGTCGACGCAAATCGGCCTATAGATCTTTCGGAGAATTTTTCTCTCAAACACTCCAAGAGCTGCCACATCTGCTAGTGCAAGTACCCATACTTCTGATCCATACAACAGGACGGTTAGTATCAGCATATTGTAGAGTGTGAGTTTGATCTGGCTAAAGATGACCTTGTTCCTGAATTGCTTACATAGACCATAGTACCATCTGTTGGCCAACACTATACTCCTCCGAATTTAAAAACTGATGTCATTAGTTTTATTTATAGCGGTCCCAAGATATAAAAATTCCTTAACTACCTCCAAGCTGTAGTTCTCAAGTTCTTGCTACTGGACATCTTGCGCGTTGATACCATCAGCTTGCTCTTCTCGCCAGACCCACTTTGGCAGACTTCTTCTGAATTCGTTCAAAGGTGTATATTACCGCTCTCAATGTCCGATATCGATGTCATCCGCGTAGGCGAGTAACATATGTTATTTGGTGTACAGGGTGCCATTTCTGTTCATCTTTGCCTCTCGTATGGCCTTAACCAGCAATATGTTAAACAGGTCACACGACAAACTGTCACCTTGTCCGGATCCACGTTCGTTATTGAAGAGCTCCGATAGGTCCTTTCCGACTTTAACTGCTAGCCTTGAGCCAGTTAAAGTACATAGACGTATTATTTTTGCAGGAATGCCGAACACAGACATGGCTTTAAACACCACTGAACGGATAGGGCCACATTCGACTGGCTTTATATCCGACGGTAGAATGTGTCGTTGTGTTTTTCATAGGTCTTTTCCAGGATTTGGAAATCTTGTGCATGGTGGATTTTCCAGGCCTGAATCCGTATTGGTATGGTTCAATTTTATCATTGGCCATTGCATTCAGCGTTCACACAGCACGCTGCATAGCACTTTATATGCGATGAGAAGGAGACTTATTCCTCTACATGGAACTCAGAATGCTTAGGATCCCATCATTGGGAACCCTCCAGCCAAATTGTTCTAATCAGCTGGTTCATGCTCCTGACCAGCATCTGACCATCTGTCTTGAATTGTTCGACTGGTAATCCATCGGCTCCTGCTGCTTTATTATTCTTCAGCCGGTTAATTGATATTCTGACCTCATCTTGGCTGGGTGGTATACAATCTATACCGTCATTTCTTACTGGTTCGGGGGTTTCTTCTTCGCCGCCACTATTTGATACCAGAAGCTTTGCAAAATGTCCCTTCCAAATCCTCAACATGCTATCTGTATCTGTCACCATGTTTCCATTTTTATCTCTACAGGAGGATGTGCCTTCGGTTTAGTGTTTTACTCGTTGATAAAATTTCCGGACTTTATTCTGACTTTACAGCTCGATTTACTCACGCTCATGTTTTTCTTGTTTTTCTTCTTTTTTCTAAAATAGAGGTGTGCAAAAAGAGAGGGGAGTAAAAAAGAGAAGAGAGTAAAAGAGAAACCGCCCTATGAAATGTCTTACAAAAAGAGAACGCAGAGACCAAGCTTATTGATACAATGTAAGCGAGGGCACCAGCTCCCATGGTTGCCCAGCATTCTTCTAAAAACACGTTTCCCTTCCTCCTTTTCACCCGATAATTCTCCCTCGCATTAAGTGTGAGAAAACAACTTTTGATATCAGTCGTGGAATTTTAAAGGTATAAATAGAATTTTCTCATCGAAGTGGCCATAATTTGGAATATCGGATTCCCCATATCAATATCCGGTTAAATTGTCGATATGCTAAAGTTCCTTTCACAGTTTTCCAACCTGAGTGTCTGTAACTTGGAACTTATAAAACTCTCAACCAAATTAAGGATTTTTGAGGGCACACCACATGGTAGAGAGTATAAAAAATTCGTCCCACCAAAACCTAGGGATATTTTTACTTGTTTTATTTTCTCTCTTATTCGTGGGAGTCAATATTTTATCAATTTTCAACAAGTTACCGAACACTGTGCACTCGCCCCGCAAAAAGCATAATGAAGCTTGATCAAAAAAGCATACACATGATTTTTGCTCGGGAAGTACTCAGCCATAATGCAGCATAGTTTATAATACCATTAACGGCATGGTACACGAACCATGTACTACAAACACACACAACATACCGCACTGGACAACATGAGCTGTAACGTCAACAAAAACAACAACAACAACAACAATTTACAAACATTTAAAGCTTTTGCATTGTTTTCGAATAATAATGAAAAAAATGAAGAAAAAATCCAAAACACATCTCAACACACCAACATCGGTTGCATTCGACGAAAAAGTCTCTGGCGGATAGTTAGTTAATAGTTAGGCCAATCAGTTGAAGTTTTCAAGTCTAACGGAAAAGAAGTTAAATAAAAGTGAACGCAAATAAGAGAAAAATTAATTAAAATTTTAAAATTAGATTTTTAAAACAAGGTTGGTTGAAAAAGGTTTTTTTTTTTAAATTTTTTCAAAATATAATTATCAATTATAATCTATTTTTGCAGCTCTCATCGTTTTCAAGATGCTATCTCAACGTTTTCTTGCCACAATTTGTCTCAGCTTAGTCTCGGCCTATGCGGTCTATGCCATTCAAGTTCAGGTAAGCGAATTTGCTGTTTTGATGCTCAAAGATATTTCTGGTTTTTGTTGGCAAAGAAGAAGAGATTATAAAAAAATATTTTTTGACATTTAATTTGAAACACCCGATTGCAATCACTTCCTCATCAAAAATTGCAAATTATTATGTGTTTTTGTAATACAACAATTTTGAAACCCATAATTTTCCAATATTTTCGATTTTGTACATTTTGATTTTGTTACCATTCACAACAATCTCTTTTGACCTATAAAAGTTTTTCGTAGCCAAGGTACTGCCGATTCGTTACAATTTGGTTGGTTTTGTGTTGTATGGTAGTTGTTGTTGTTTTTTTTTCTTTTTAATGTTTTTTTTTAACAATCCATTTAATTATTTTATTCATTTACAATCGCTGGTTAGGTTTATTGTGTCGTTTTTTTAAGCACTTTGATAATTTTTGTTTTGTGCAGACAAACCATGTTTTGAAACCGGTTCATTTGTTACAGTTTCAATTTTTGAAGGTGCGTAATTATATCAGCATAGATGTGTATGTGTATGTACTAGTGCTGGTCCACATATAT
This sequence comes from Musca vetustissima, assembly GCF_032173495.1. Lineage (NCBI taxonomy): Eukaryota > Metazoa > Arthropoda > Insecta > Diptera > Muscidae > Musca > Musca vetustissima. Next base: position 88,991 of record NW_026884215.1, read on the forward strand.
CGGACATTCCATATTTGTTACAAGAATTGCAAGTTTTTTAATCATTGCCTCCAATTGGATATTTTCATTAGTTTCCCGTTATAGATTGTCTTCGGCTCGATAACTGTCAAGTGTATGGTGGCCATATATGGATTTGAATGTCAGATTTTATGCACACAAATGCAAAAGATATCGGCAGTGCTTTAATTTACTCAAAATTCAAAATATGAAAATCGTATTTACAACCAGAGAGCGGAGCAGTATAGTCGGACGGGATCGACCATACGATACCCTACACAACTACCATGGAACTCTAACTTTCTACGGATGTTTATTCCAAGCCTGGACAAATTTCGTGATATATGCTCCCTCTAGCCCGTTTAGAGGTCAACAGGACCTCTTCCTTGCACTGACATATTTTCCGAATATTACTAATATTCAGTACAGCCTTTCTAATTAATTGTCCAGATTCCCTTCACCGTGGGTTGTGTTGTGATGTTCGGCCTATTATTGGCATCGACTCGAAAAAAACACAAAAAATTATGTATTCGGTCCACTTCATCCCATAATTATAATCTGCTCATCACCGAAAGTTATAGGCGTTGTCCTTGACCATAACTGGATCCTCATGAAAAAGCTAAAAGCTATCCGCGCTATATTTCCACACTCTAGATTGGTAATGGGTTAATAAAAAATATCAGAGTACGTAAGCACCTGTTAATATTTAATACCATATAATTGGTATCAATTTAAAGGTCAAGCACTCCTCTTGGATATACTATGAACTTCTCGGGTCTATGTGTTTCAGGAGTAAATATATTCCCTATAGAATACAAATTGGCAAATTTTTCACACAAAAGTCAGGTTCCATTTGACCCGCTAAATATTGACCGATATTAATCAAAACAGGTATACTTATTCTCTGGCCCGATCCCCTTCTCCATGCAAAAATTCGCGGTGTTTGGGCCATAAATGCGGCCTCTGCAGCGACCAGAAAAACCGACAAAAATAAAGTTTTTGGTCCATTTCATCCCCTAAATATTAACCGATATTTACCAAAAAATAATAGGGGTCTTCTACATGCACAATTTCGTGAAGATTTGTCCATAACTGTGGCCTGTATCGTGTTTACAAATTATAATGGACGGACGGACACACATGTCTAGATCGACTCAGCTAGTCGAGATATGACGATCGGTATACCTAAAGGTGGGTCTAGGACCGATATTTCGCCACGTTACAAACTTTTGGGGCTGCACAAAGCTATAAAACCCTGACAACATAGTTGTGTAGGGTATAAAAAGTTACGCCTACTGGTACCAACTCCACTCTGTGCCAGAAGGGATGGTTCAACGGTCTTCGATCTTGTTTTTAGGTTTGGTAACCAGCCCTTATAAAATATATTTTAAAAAATCCACGCCTTGTTTTCTTAATATATAAAAGAGTTAGCGATAAGATCATCGCCAAGACGAAACGGCTGAAGCTAGAAACTTGGAAATTCGAACTAGAAGGGTTATTGGAAATTCGAACTAGAAGGGTACAAAAAGTACTAAAATGTACTAAATATGGTACCCTTTGTATTAGGCAAACGGGAAGAGCTGGAATTCCGAAAGTTGGAATGTGGGTCACTTATGGAAAGTTAGAAGGGTTTTTGGGTTTTTGGAAATTCGACCTATAAGTGTACGAAAAGTACTAAACTTTACTAAATTTAGTTCTAATTTTATATATGGCTAGAATCTTTACATTTTATATGGAATACAGGTTGGAAAGTGGTGTTGATGTATCGAAATGGTTTTAGAAATTCGTACTTATGTGTATGAAAAGTACTAAATGGTACTAAATTTAGTACTATTTGCATTTAATTGAGCGTATAGAGAGGGAATCCAGAAAATAGGATTTTTGATTACTATTGGGGTACAGGATTGAGGTAGTCTTAAAAAATCGTATTTATGTGTACGAAAAGTGCTAAATGGTACTAAATTTGGTGCAAGTTGGATTTATGTGGACAGATAGAGCTGGAGCTTTGAAATAGGGAATTAAACTGCCAACAGTGTAGGATTGAGGTAGTTTAGGAAATTAGTACTTATTGTTACGAAACATGGATTCGTGTGAAGGAAGATATCTGGTATATGGAGGCATCGCACTTACGTGTACTCAATGGTTCTAAATTTGGTACAATTTGATTTAGTTAGTGTGAACGGAAAATTTTTACATATTGGGAACGAAAGATGTGAAATGGAACTTAATTTGGTACAATTTCCGTTTGGCAGATTAAAAATCCTGAAATTTGGATTTTAGGTTACTCTTAGAGTGTAGAATTATTAATTTTGGAAATTTGTACTTATGGGTACTAAATTGTACTAACTATTATAAAATTTGTTTTAGTGTAATATAATTTCTTTCTGTGGAATTAAAGTTACTGTTGGAGTGCAGAATTGAGATATTGAGATACTTTTCACAATTCGTAATTATGTGTACTAAATATGGTACAATTTAGATGTGAGTGAACGCGGATAGAGATGGAAAACTTTAATTTGAAATTAAAATTAAAAATTACGTACTTATGGATACGAAAAGCACTAAATGGTACTAATATGGTACAATTTGTTTTGTTCGAGCGGGCAGAGGGTGAATTCTAAAATTTGGATTTAAAATTATTGTTGAAGTGTTGGATTGATACATGGAGGTAGGTTTGAAAATACGTAATTATGTTTACTAAGTGGTACCAGCTTCCTGAAATTTATTATTAAAATTACTGTTGGAGTGTGGAATTGAAGTTTTAGAAATTTACTTACGTCTACAAAATGTAATAAATGGTACTAAATTTGGTACAATTTGGATGTTGGTGAACGGATAGAGCTGGAATCCTTAACTGTGGACTTTAGGTTATTATTGGAGTGCATGGTAGTTTTGGAAATTCGTACTTATGGGTACGAAAATCACAAAATTGGGTACAATTTGGACTTTGGTGAACTGGAACAAATCGAATCCTGAAAGTTGCAAATTAGGTCAATGTGGAATTGCAGGATTGATATAAGTTTGGAATATGGGTACGAAAAGTACAGGATAATACCAAATCTGGTACAATTAGGTTTTTGGAATTCTTATTAGACAGAGCTGGAATTTTTATATTTTTATATTTATGAGGATTGGAAAATACACTGAGAGGGATTATTTAAAAAACTATCTCGTATGTGGAGGCGAACCTGAAAAGTGTATCAGTATTGATAATTTTTGTTAGGGATATTTGTTACCCAATGTGATTGCGAAATATTTGGTTGGGGAAAAGAAATTCATTATTTTTTCGTCAAAAATATCGATAAAATCAGAGAAATGATCGAAGTTGACCGGCATGTTAGCAGTCGTAACATCACCCATAAAACTGTTTTAAACCATTTATACAAAGCTGGATTAAAAAAGAAGCACGATGTTTATGTGCCACACTAATTAATAGAAAAATATTGAATATATATAAAATACGATAACCGTGAGCGAAAAAAAAATTGAATTTCCATCTTCGAATCCTTGGCCAAACGGAATGAGATAGACCCATTTCTTAAACGGATGGCGACTGGAGATGAGAAATGGATCACATACTACAACCCTGAGCGAAAAAAAAATCGAATTTCCGTCTGCGAAACCTTTGCCAAACGGAATGAGATAGACCAATTTCTTAAACGCATGGTGACTGGAGATGAGAAATGGATCACATACGATAACCCTGAGCGAAAACGATCGTGGCCAGGACAAAAGGCCTGGAAGGTTCTGCTATGCATTTGGTGGGACTGAAAGGGGATTATTTATTATGATTTGCTTCCATATGGCCAAACGCTATATTCTTAACTCTACTTGAAGATAGCAATTGACCAGAAACGGCCAGAATTGGTCAACAAGAGAAGTTTCGTGTTTCACCAGGGCAACGCTAGGCCACAGTGCCTCGCCAGAAACTTCGGGAGCTTGGTAGGGAAGTTTTAATGCATCCGCCATACAGTCCGAACTTGGCACCAAACGAAATTCATCTTTTTCTTGCATTGTAAAATTTTTTTAAGGGAACCCCTCCCATTCTCAATTTTAATTTTTCAAGATTTTCAATGGGCTGGTAAATCAATACCAATGCTTGTTAAGGTTTGTAACTTTGCACATACATAATTGAAGATTTAAAAAAGAAGAAAAATAATTTACAAAAATTTTTTGTTATTGTTTTGTTGTTGTTTTTTGTAATTAAAGAAAAGTCCTTATTTTTGATGGCGGGCATGATAACTCCTCACTGGAACATCGGAATCCAAAAATTCCAACGGTGTTAGAAAGAGTACATGTCTGGCTCTCGTATGAACTAGGATTATTGACTTCGTTCCAAAATTAACAAAATGGCGGACCTTTGATTTTTTTTTGGAAAATCGCAGATTTTTTACCAAAAACCAAGTTAAAAAATAAAGAAGATCACCGATTGGCTTTATCCTAGTTCATCCGATAGCTATACACTCACAGAGAAACGTGTAAAAATTTCGAATCGATTGGGTTATTAGTTTTTGAGTTATCGTGCCCGCCATTCGCAAAAGAGAAAAACGCGTTTAAAGTTTGAGAAGCCCTTTAGCCGTCAGAGTTCTTGAGATTTTCACTTAAAATTTTGTAGGGACATTCTTGGGTTATTGTAGATTCGAATTAAATAAAAAAAATTACGCCGAGAATGGGGGGGTCCCCTTAATGATAAAAAAATTGGTATCTCGGGAGGATTGTGAAAATCGACCACTAGAGTTTTTTTTTACAAATAGAGAGCAGGACTTCTATGAGAGAGGCATTATGGAGTTACCTTTAAAATGACAACAGAACGGTGCATATTTCATAAAAAATATAATGGATTTATTTTTCCCCAACCTAATATCAAATTGCATCCAATTCGTTTATATATTTCATAGAATCGGACATGATTGTTTCGATGTGTTACGAACGGAATGACAACCTTATTAATATATCCTCTATAAAACGACCTATGCCTGCTTGAGGTCTATTCAAGAAAAAAGAAATCTGCCAATAAAAAAATTAAATAGGATTTGTTAATATTTGCTCACATAAAAAGTGTGCCACAAAATACATTTCATTATACAAAATTATTATTTTCGAAAACATTCAATTATTTCATCAACTAACAACAAAAAAAATCAAAACTCAATCAACCATAGTCACAACAATAGCAACAAGTTTGTAACCCAAACAACAACGAAAAAAATTGAAAACCGCAACAATCAATTCAATCAAAAGACTTGTAATTGAATTGTTGGTAAACAACACAAAAACCAAGAGGCCAAATAGATCAATTCGTTTTAAACCACAGATCCGCATCATGATTGTGACAAATTGTATTACACCTCTTTTGTTTTTTTTTTTTTTTTGTAGACCTATGGCCACCTCTTCCACCCGCCAGCCGCTGAAGCCCCCCACCACAAGGAGGAGAAACAAGATTTGAATAAAATTCCCGGAGTGCCAGGTGTTGACTATCCCGTTTATCACGAGGTACCCCATACCTCGTTCTCTTGTGCCCATGTTCCGGCCGTACCCGGTATGTATGCCAATGTTGAGACTGGCTGTCAAGCTTATCACGTCTGTCACGATGGTCGCGAAGGACATCAGGGAGCATCGTTTTTGTGTACCAACGGTACCATTTTTAATCAGAAAGAATTTGCCTGCGATTGGTGGTACAACGTGAAATGTGAAGAGGCTGTTAATTACTATCAGTAAGTCTGCCTGCAAGCATTGGATTGGATCATTTTGAATTGGAATTGATTTTGTTGTTGTCATTTTTCTTTTCAGTTTGAATGCTGATCCTGAACACAATCCGTATACACCAAAAAAGAAAATCATTGAAGAGGAACATTTGGCACCCGTTGATCCCCATCATGGTCATGGTTTTCTAATTCATGCTTAAATTCTGTAATCGAAATGAAGATGAGGGAATATACTATATCCTCTTGAATTTTGTTCTACTCTACATTGTTGTTATTTTTTGTTTCATCATGTCATTGTCAAAATTCAATTCACTTATTCATTACATTTTGCTGTAAATATATTTTTTTTTTCGAAAATCAATTCACTTCATTCATACAAGTATTTTATTGTAAATAGTTTTTGGAAAATAAAGGAAGTATTAGAAAACAATTAAATTGTGTCAAATATCCATTATAACAGAATTTTGAAGAAACGGCTGCAAAGTCCACCGTCCATAAAATGCTGTGTCAAGATGTATATATGGGCTATAGTTCGGTGCCCACAATAAACTATATAATTAGATGAGGAAAATTAGATGAATGCAACTCTGTTGTTGTTGCAACAAGTTCAGAAAATTCTTTCCTGAACATATTGATAGAAAAATAGAACAAGGAAATGGAAAATATATTAGTTAGGAATTAGGATTTGAATAGGGTAGCCGGAGAAATTGTGCCACTTTTATTGGCTTTAGCCATAAGTCTATGGGCAATAGACTTATAGGTTCGGGCGCACAATTGAATAAATGGTCAGACATGAAAGACACCTATTTAAGATTCCGGGGACAATCATCTCTTGATACGAATTGAGATTCCGGGGACAATCATCTCTTGATACGAATTGAGAACATTACTGTACCCGGATCTTAGTTTTGCCAGAATCGAACGTGTTTGCCTAAGAAGAAGCCGCTCGCTGTTCGAAATTGCAGGAGGATGTTGGAGTAGGACTTTAATACATCTGTGGCCATTTATGGCTTCGGAGATCGCCAATTGATGCACAGATTTCATTGCATTCGCTATCGACAATCTGTTGACGTCCGATGGAATGACGTCTTGGATGCCTTCACGGTGGCTCTGCCATCAATGTGTGATTGTTGGAATGATATCATGGCAGCAGGAACTGTCTAGTCAGCAACACATGTTGTTTGACTGATAGGATCCTGGTCTCCTCATGGTGGTAATCGAAGATAGTCATCGGGACAAAGCCGCTTGCAATTCGAAGTGAATTATTTTGTGTAGTTTCCAAGGATCGCCATTGTGTGTCGCTAAGGAAAGAAGTGCAGACTGGGACAGCATAATTAAGGATGGAACGACCAATGACCTTGTATGTCGTTACCATCGTTTCTCTATCCTTGCCCCAGGAGGCGTCAGCCAAAGCAACTCTGTAGTGATGTCTAATGCGATATGAACATCAGACGTATTTTATGATAAAACAAAGGAAATTTTTGAGATTTTAGGCTTTTTGGTAAAGAATACCATTTCGGGAATTTGACCTCAAGACCATTCTCTAGGACGAATTTTTATAGAATTTCCAAAACACCTTACGTATATCTGCTATTGAAGGAAGACATTTTGCTACTTAACGAGGGCCTGTGAATTTGAGTGCGGAATGGATAGAATCCAACCGCTAATCATTAAAAGCTCCTGCAATATCGAAAAATGTTGCCCAGGGGAAATTATCATGGCGGACATGCCCAAAAAATCTAAATCAAGTGACATTAATACTTGACAGCTGAGTTTTGTCGCTCGACTGCATCTCGACCGCTTTGCTCCTCCTCCAACTAGTCCAGTTAGTATAGGAGATATATGACGTAGACTAATAGTAGACAGACGATAAAATTCTTAATTCAAAAAGTTCAAATTTTTATGTTTTGTTAATGCACAAAATCAAACTGAATTTATCTGCAATTTCAATGGCAATGTTCTTGTCAAATTTATTTATATTTTGTGTAGGCAAATTTCCATTGGGGGCTAAGACTTGATAGGTCATAATCCCGAAAAATTCAAATATACAAACAATTGTTTTGAAGCAAAAAACTGTTTCGTAAATGAATTTCAATAAGTTGATATTTTGTGTAGGTCCACTAAGACTTGATAGGTCATTTCATATACGATGAATTTCGTCCATTCTTATAATTGCAGCTCGTGTTAGTTAAGCGAAGGCTTAACAAATCGCAATTTTGTAAAATTTTATTTTTATAATTGCAGCTCGTGTTAGTTAAGCGAAGGCTTAACAAATCGCAATGGAGAGAGTGTTAATTCGTTCACTGTTTTCTCAAAGACCTCAGGTGTTTTTAGGTCAAATAGACCAACGGTGCGGATACCAACACATTATATTGCTTGCAGGTAACATCCTGGCCTCTCATGAGGTGATCGATGCTCTTCACCTGGACACAACCCACTGCAATTCGGAGTCCATTACTTTGTGTCGTGTTTTTAAGGATATCCACTGTTTATCGCAAAGGAAGGAAGATTGGGACGACCGATTGACTTAGATGTCGTTACGAACGTTTCATTATCTTTGCCACAGGAGGTACCAACCAGAGTTTTTTCAGCATGTGGTTGATATAATTAGTCTGCGAGGAGAAATGAAGGAGGTTATTAAAAGGCTTCTTCCGAGACAATCACGTTCCATTCTGACACGACTAAGATCCGCATATAGAAATTTTCTTAATTCTTATTGAACCAAAATCCTTAATAGATGTCCTTCCTGCCAGCAAAGCTCTCCATCCTAACCGACTAATCCTCGTCCCATAGACTTCTGGAAAGTCAATAAAGGAAGCACACTTTCTCACACGAATTTTCCTTTATGATGTCAAAGAAAATAATAAAATCTAGAAGATTCTCGCAGTGTTGGAACAGACAGTTAATTTTTAAGATATATAATCTGTTGTCAATCTACTAAATATTTTGATAATGAAGCTACATATTTAAACGAAATTGTGGATGGACATACAAAAAGCATCGACTTTTGTTATCAGCATGTGTTTTTCCCACTGTGCATGTGTTTTCCCACTGTGTGGCGCTAAATGAGTTAAAAACATCTCCTAAAGTCAACCTATAAATCCCTAAAACATATGATTTTCTCTCTTGGATATAAACAAAAAACATTTGTTTGAATTGTGACCAAGAAAACAAAACCCAGGACCCCTCTTAGTAATGACCACCAGGAAAATTGCCCCAAAATCCTTGTTAAATGAATTAAAAGAAAAATGGCAACAATTACAAACGGTTCCCAATATCTTTGCCTATCGTCTAAATGTGACGGAGAGTAAAATTCTCCCAGGAGAATATGGTTTTTATTCTGAGGTAAGAAGGACTTAATAACCACACTTCCAATATTAAAAATTAACAATGAATTTCAATAATAGTTTAATCCCGAACGAACGGCCTTGCGTAGAGCACCACAAACAATTATATCCTTGGATCCGGTATTTAACGAAGAGAAATTCAATTTTAAGAAAATTAAACCCGAAGAATGTCTAATGAAGGTGGAGTATGAGGGCAGTAAGATTTCCATGATTATTAACAATAGCCCCTTGACACTATATCACACACTTATTTGCCCCGATGTTCATATGGGTTTACCGCAACGTATTTGTGAGAGAGCTCTACGATTTTGTGTTGCCTTCCTTGAGGATCTTATGGAAAACGATGAAAGGAATTTTCGTATTGGTTACAATAGTCCCGGAGCATTGGCATCGGTCAATCATTTGCACTTGCATTTAATGTACATTGAAAAGGACTTGTATATTGATCGGGTGGTAAGTTGAAATTTGAATTTATAATTTCAATAACAAAAAAAGGATATGTAGTTCAAAAACCGTGGTACATTTGTAACCATCCAAATTTAGCGGTTGTTAAATCCCATTTTGTCAAATTCACCATTATTTAACGAAAAAATACTAAACCTACGCTTGTTTTAATTTTCATTTTCAGAACCTAGAACTTCTCAGCCAACCAGATGTATTCCGTCTTGCACCCAATATGCCCACAGAGGCAATATGTTTTCAAATAAAACCCAGCGATTCCGATTCAGCAAAACTTAAAACAGTACAAAAATTAAATAAATTCCTACAATGGTTGTGTACAAATAATATGCCACATAATTTATTTTTAACACCGGAAAGAAATCCTCAGCACAAGGAAAAACCCTTAAAAATATTTGTTTTTGTACGACAAGAATATTGTATTGTTAAAAATCTCAATACCTATAATATAGGATTTTGTGAGCTGGCTGGATATGTACCAGTGGGCGGTAAGTGTAAAATCATAATATTTCAATAAATAAAATAAATTGTTTTTTTTTTCTGTTTTTTTTAGCAAAACAATTCTATGAACAATTGAACGAAAAGGAAATAATCCAAAAAATTAATCAAGAAACAGGCAGTGTTTTTAGTAAAATATATAATTATTTTATAAATGTCAATTAGTTATATTTATTCATACATACTATTTTAAGTATAAGTACAAAAATAGTAAAATTATTAGTGATGTTTTTTGTCATTCTTGTGGTTATGATTTACTTTCGGCAAATCCTTTACCCAGACCAGCTTTACTAATAACTTTAGTATTGGCAGTTATACGATATTCTATCACCTTGTCACCACCTTGATATTTCAGCAATTTTATTAAATTATCTAAACTATCGGCGGCTATGGTTTCGTGTATTTTCTTAAAGAATTGCATTAAATGATGTAAATTGTGGCTGTAAAATAAAAATAAAGAAAATTAATTTAAAGGAAAAAAATATGATAGATAATTATTGTACTTACATCATTAGTAGTATGGGTCCCAAAAGTTCCGACGTTTTATATAAATGATGAATATAGGCACGATTATGTTTTTGGCAAGCCAAACATAAACAATCCTTTAGTAAAGGTGTAAAGTCTTCTTTTAAGCTGTAATTTTATTTTTAGAATGTTTAATATACCCATATATATGTATATAATGATTTATTTTTATGGTTAATTAGAAAATGAAAATGCGAATTGTTATGAGACATGGAATGAAATATTTGAGATAAAAATCGATCTTGTGTTTAGAAAAGTTTGTGTCCCTTGTTATAGAAACGCATTCTACGAAATATTTATCGAATATCCCATAGAGTATATATTATTGGACAGAATAAAATTCTACATCGATTTACCAAAATAAATCTGTCTGTTAAAATAAAAATAGAGCTTCCAAAATTTTAGCTAGTGCTTTGCTACAACCCCATATAAAGTATCTTCAGATTTTATTTGAGTATGCTGGACTCATAATCATAAGATAGAGTGCATTCCGAAATAATAGTCACAGACCCTTTAGAATATATACAAATTGTTGATCAGAATAAAATTCTATGTCGATTTAGCCCTGTTGGAATGACGATAAAGATCGCAATAATTAAGATGGAAACCTGATATTGCACAGGTACTGCTAGCACATTTATGATGTTTGGTATTGAAAATGAGATATATCGGTTCACGTTTTGGTATAGCCCCTTAATTATTCCGTATTTTGGGGTTATCGCACACGGTTTTTAACCGAATTAGATGCAATTTAGTATTTTTGATTATCAATGTATAGCAAACCTCTCCAATAAAAATTATCAGCTCCCGGGTGATTTCCGACATAACAAATTTCACACTTCCGAGTGATATCAAGCGTTGGCTTGTCAACGGCACATTTCCAATTATTTAGCCACCATCACCAATTTCTTCCCGGAGAGCAATCCAAAATTATCCACTGCAAAGGCTACTGTGTCACTTTTCACTGGACGCTAGAAGTCAATTTAGAACTTGACATTTTCATTGAAGATAGGCGCATGGTCTTCGATAACCTCCTTTATTTAACCTCAATTAGAAGGTAAAAGCTAGGAATAATGTTATGAAAGCTTTGGTTGACACCTCCTGGGGCAAGCACAAAGAAATGTTAGTAACTACATAGAAGGTCATAGGTCGCCCGATTTAATTATGCTGCCCCAGACTGGACTTATTTCCTTAGCGATACACAATGGATATCCTTGCAAAGAACACAAAATAATGTGCAGATGACGAGCATCGATCGCCTCGTCATGAGGAGACCAGAATGATGTCGGTCAAGAAACAAAATGTGTTGTTCACTAGACAGTTCCTACTATCAGCCGTGTCATCACAAACATCGCTCAGTTAAGGCCGATCAACCTCCACGACACATGCATCAGGACTTTAGGTACTATTTTAAAGGCATTCAAGACACAATTTCATCAGATCGTCGATAGAGAACACTATGAAATCTATGCATCAATAGGGGGTCTCCGAAGCCATAAATGGCTAAAGATTTATTAAATCCTCAGTGAGAGCCTTCTTCCTTAGCAAACCCGTTCCATTTTGGAACAATTAAGGGCCGTATTTTGCAATATTCTCAATCCTCAATCGAATGGTTCCCGGAATCCTAAATTGCACAACCCTCGAGACACACATCACCTATTTAATTGTCCATACAACAACAAATTTACTTCGCATAGACTTATGGCTAAAGTCAATTTCTGTAATTTGGTACTCCAGGTTATTTGTTGGTAAAAAAACTTATTCGCTGAACTTATTTAATATAGGTCTGAAATTTTATCTTGTTATGTTCGAATATTTCTATCTAAACGCACTTCTCTCTCCAGGTTGTGAATATTCCTCCATAAGTTCTGGATTGTGGGAAGTCGATAGCATCCTAGATAAGATTTTGATAAGTTTATGTACGCTAACGAATTTTCCAAAGACTGCAAGTTTATCACATTGTTCCTACCTCTAATATAGCAAATATGGCTTAAGGCAAGTTTAGGGGCTCCACCCACATTGCCTTTGTGAAATTAGTAAAACGGCCGTTTTAACCAAGATATGCTCCGAACTTTCAAGGCCCATATCTCGGGAGGTATGCATTTCTCCCACATAAAATATATATCATTGCGATCAGAGTGGAGCATCTAAACTAGACTTGTTCCGCAAATATAAATGGATTGCGCAGAGGGAAACTTTTGAAATTTGAAATCGAAAAAATTTTAATTTTATAAGATTCTTGCTGATTTATCAAAAATCTACATTTTTCACTGAGATGATGACGGTCTACCAAAACTGAGATGCATGAGACAATAGAGAATGAATGAATTATGTACAAACGAATAACTTCACTTACCACTCATCGGTTACATCAATAAATGGTGTTTCACTACGATTTAACGTCTCCTCTTCCCAGCTAAACGATAAGGCCTTAAAGTTTACAGCAGCACAATAAGCATACGACGAATCGAAGATATCAACACCCATTTTTATTAATTCCAATACTAATAACGGTGTATATGCTCCTGGCAGCATTACAGGTTTACTATCCGCTTGCAGCTCATTGAGACAATGTGTCATTATGGGTAGTAATTGTTCAGAAGTCACCTCCGTTGCACTCAAACCATAATTATGGAAGCCTTCAAAAATATAACCACCACATACTTCGGCACCATTAGCCTTGGCATCTTTAATGGACTGCGACCGATTGAATTTATTATAACCACCAACAATCGGAACGAAGAGACAAGACTTTTTTAATATTTCCGATTTTGAATGTTGTTCATAACAAAATCGCATAAATATTTCCGTACGATCCACCGATTTTTGTATTCTCTTTTTGGCACTGTCAATATTTGTGTCGGCATCATTAAGACCTTGATAAATATCGGGTCGAAATGTTTCCACTAATTCAATATATTTCTCTGGACTTAATGTCTCTTTACCACGTCGTGTAAACAGTGGAACAATATCTTTGTCATTGGAGCCATTGGGCATTTTCTCACATGGATCACGTATCGTCAGCACCGTGGGATAATCTTTGAAACCAACAAAACTACTAACACCACCTTTATATACAGACAATGCCTCTTTCATGTGATCCATGGTAGCCAGGGACATTTGCAAAACGTGACAATCACTGGAAACATGATCGAATACTTCACGCGATAGATAAGGTATACTGCCACCCTAAAATGTGATAAAATATTTAATGTTAATACAGGAATCTATGGAAGCTTGTTATTCAAAAAAGTCCACTTACTTTTGTGGTCTGCAGAAGAAGTGGTGTCTTGAATTGTTTACCGGTTTCTTGTTGCACCAAATGACCCAACCGTCCAGAATTTTTACTCAAGTTTTCAATAACAAACTTCATGTTGCTTATAGAGTTCTTCTTAATCTATCTACTTATGTTGTTTTTTACAAAAACATGCGCTAATACTCAAAAAACATAAATTCTCTATGTGCAATTCCACCGCGTTTTTCTTCGAACAAATGAGCAAAGACTTTTTTTTTTTTTTTTTTCTCGGTTTATTCGTTACTTCTATCTTGTTGCTGTAGATAGAAGAATTATTTGGCCACAAAACGCCACACAAATGCTAGTTTGTTTTACAGCTGATAGTTGATGGAATCAAGAAATTCACCAAGGATGGATAGCTTGTTAAGGCCGTGAATACGGATAAATTCGTCAACTGTGGTAATATTGGAAAGTTCGTTGAATTGATCTCTTTCATTTTTGTATTTTGAACAAACAAATAAGATGTGAGATGGATTTTCATCAATGTTACAGAATTCACACAGTGAAGATGATCTGATATTCATTTTTGCCAATGTGTCAGGACAAAAACAGTGGCCGCTTAAAACTCTGTTCAGTTGTTTGCATTTAGTAGGTGAGCCAGTAAAGATGTGAAACCAAGTTTTTCTTAATACATGTGGAAACATTTTGTAGTAAAGCGAATTGCTGTTGGCTGCTTCATGTTGATATTCTCGGTCCCATTCTTTCCAAAGATTAGAATTGATCATTGCAATCGCATCAGCTATGGGCCAGGCCAAACTCCAGCGGGAACCGATCTCCTTTGCCCTTTTAGCTGCTTGATCGACCATTTCGTTAAGCCTGATGTTGGAGTGCCCAGGAATATAATGAAGCTCAACAAGCCCACCGAAGTCCGCAGCCAGTGACCAGACTCTGTGTACTAAATAATTCCGATGATTGCCAGATGATATTGATTGTAAAGCACTTAAACTATCCGAAAATATAGCCACTTGAAGAAAGTTGTTATTTATAGCAAACTCGAGTGCCTTAATAATTGCCATTAGTTCCGCGGACATAGAGGAAAGCGGTTTTTCATCATAAAACGCAAATACGGTTCCAGATCCTTTGTGAATGAATGCAGCGCCAGTCCAATTGTCCATTACCGAACCGTCAGTGAAGAGTACGTCAAAATTATTTTTTTCAACTTCAGAAAGTTTTTTGTTGAATAAAGATGATATGATTTCTTGATTGGCAGACGCTTTTTTGTTGACAGCTCCACAAAAAAAATCCGTGCGCACTGTGATGTTATTCTTGATGTCAAGTATCTTGGGCGATGGTTGAATATTAGTAAAAATATCCTTGTATTTTTCAAAAACTTTGTAAAGGCTGGTGGATAGAGGCTGCTTGGTTGACAAGAGCATTCTTTTAATAGGTAATTCCAATGCGAAAGATTTAACAAGTTCTTTTGCTGCAGAAAGTTCAAACCGCCATCTAGGAGGAAGCTCAGCAGCCAAATGATAAATAATTGGTATAGGTGTTGACCTAATAAGGCCCAACGATTTTCTTAAGTGAATGTTATAGCATTTTTTCACTTTATTCAAACAAGTTTTTCCTGAATTAGATAGAGCTGCTGAACCATATTCAATTTTGGATCTTACCACACTTTTGTATAAAGTCAGTGCTTTGACTGGATCGATGCCATAATTACATCCACTGAGCGTTCTTAAAAATTGACATTTACGGTTAACATCGACTAGGGTTTTTTCGAAGTGATGCTTGGCCGAATTGTTCGCATCAACGAACAAACCCAAGTATTTGATTCTTCGAACCTGGTTTACATGCGTACCATTACAATTTAATGTGAAATCGCGAGGTTTTCTATTAAAATGAATGACGTTGGTTTTTTCAGGATTAAAATGTAGATGAATAGTTGCACACTTCTGATGAAATTCCTCAACTTTTGATTGTAGAGTTGCTCGAGCTGTTTCAAAATCCTTATTATGACACACAATGAAAAAATCATCTGCGAATTGGAAAAGTTTGCAGTTCTCCGAGTTTATTCCGTGTAGATTTGCAGTGTATATATTAAAGAGAATAGGGCTAAGACTACTACCCTGAGCCAGACCATTCACAATTGTAATTTTCTTCCTTCCAAGGCAAAGAAATCTTCTTTTCAGAAAATTAAAAATCCATTCGACAATATGTTCATTGATATCAATCTCAAGCAATTTGCATGCCAAAACTTTAACATTTGTGCAATCGTATGCTTTTTCAACATCAAGACAGCAGCCAAGAACATGATGACCAGAAGACTTCAAAAGTTGAACGTAATTTATTAGATCGTTGATGCACATTGATGTTGAATGGCCAGGCCTGTATGCATAGGTTCTGCTGGGTAAAAAGTTGATACTGTCTATATGATTCTGAATATGAGTCTTGATTCCAGATTCTAAAATTTTCAGAGGAACACATAGCAAAGATATAGGTCTATAATTCTCTAATTTAGTTGGATCCTTGCCTTTCTTTGGAATTGGTGCTATTTTAATATATCTCCAACAATCGGGAATTGAACCTTTGGAAAAAATCTCTGCGATAACATAAAACAAGTTCCTTTTACTTTCTTCAGAGAGAGTGTTTATCAGGCGATATGAAATTTTATCTGGTCCTGCTGCCGAGTCCGGGTTTCGTGAATTGAGGAATCTCAAGAAGTCACTATAAGTAAAAATGGGGGTTGATTGGATGTTGTCTGAGCTGGTGATGATTGTGTAGCTACTATTGAAATTCGTAGTGATTGGTGATGTTGTAATTAAAGAATTGCTGAGATAGACTGATGATGACGGCGAGTTATTGTCAGAGTTGGTGTTAGAAAGATTAGGTACATGTTGTGTGTGGTCGCTGCTGCGAATGGTGTTTGATCTGCTATCAAGTACAGAAATTGAAGGCGATCTTATTGGGGTGTTGCTGTTACTCGTGTTGGAGAAAAAAGGTTCAGGTTCATTATCAGAGTTATTGTTACTATTTGTATGGCTGGCAATTATATTTAAGTATTTTTCCTGATTTTCTTCGGTCCATGATTGATTGATGTTTTTTTCCAGTTTATAATTTTTTAAATTTTTTGTAAGTTTCCAAAATTGACGAGAAGATGGCGCTGTAGATACCTGTTCAATAAAACTGCTGAAATTATCTTTTTTCTGTTTCTCAGTAGCTTTTTTAAGTTTATCTTCTGCCTCATAGAACAGTGTGAGATCCGTGAGGAGACGTGTTCTGTAATATTTGCTACGAGCTGCATTTCGTAACCTAAAAAGCCGTTCAATTTCATCAGACCACCATTTCTTGGGAGCATAATTATTTTCCGGCTGAATTTGAATTGTATTATTCTTAATTATTGATGCAACATCAGAGTTAAAACTTTCGATTGAATTGCCAATCCTTAATTGTGAGAGTTCTTCCAAGACTTTTTTGTGACGTATACGATACGATTTCTTAAATTTGATGGCAGACGGATGTAGTTCAATAATTATTGGAAGGTGGTTGCTGTTGGTCAATTTAGTATTAAGAACCTTCCACGATGGATTTTGGAGAAAATTTTTACAAAATGTGACATCAATTGCTGAGTTATAATCATTAAGTCGAAAAGTTGGATCTCCATTGTTAATACAAGAAAAATTATGAATCTCCATGCTATCCTCAAGTTGCCTTCCAGCAGCATCTGATGAGAGGTTGCCCCATAAGGTAGACTTGGCGTTAAAGTCACCACCAATGATAGTTGGAAGCGCCAAGTTTGATACTTCAGCAAGTAGGTTGTTGACAGATGATTCAAAGAATGTTGAAGGTGTGCTAGGAGAAAAATAGGCGACAATGAAAGTATAATTCTGTTGTAGATTGATTGTAGTAAGTCCCAGAATCTCAGCATCAGTAGTAAGGTTCAGAAGAGAAAACTTGATATGTTTTTTAATGTATACTCCTACTCCGCCGTAACCATCTGCTCTATTTTTGGAAGCGAAATTATAATTTAGAATGCTGCAAGAAGAGTTATCTTTAATCCATGTTTCGGTAAGGATAGCTATGTCAATATTATGGCGATTTAGAAACAGCTCCAGTAAATTTTTATTGTGAATATTATTTAAACTTTGTATATTTAATTGTAATATTTTCATAGTAAAAAATAAAAGAAATTGAAATTATGTGTTGATCCTTGTCGCGTCCAAGGTACTATCAAAAATCTTATCGTAATCCATTTGGAGTAATTTTTTTTCAATGTTAATACGTACATTGTTTAAGAAGTTGAAATGATCTGCAGACAGATTGTTGGATTCGGATAAAAAACCAGTGACTGTTTTTGAAGTTTCTTCTAGTAATTTTTCTAGTTCAGTAACTTTATTTTTTTCAGCTAGAAGCAGCGCACTACCATTAGGGGCCTGGTATACGGCATCTTCCTCTAATGCCAGACGACGTTGTTCTTCCAGCTTCCTAGCGTTCTCAGCTTCACGTTCACGATTTTTAAAATTTTTCGTTACACTCGAGTAAGATTGATTTGCGTGTACACACCTTGCAGATTCTTGGATATTTCTCGCTTGATTTAAATTCTGCAATTTATTATTCGTGGGCTTAATTGGTAGTGAGGGGAAATTCGTGGTGGTGTCATCATCCAGCAAATAATAACGATTTGAAAAGATTGTGGGATATTTTATTTTGGCTTCTGACACCGATAAATTTTCTAAGGTGGTGACCCTCTTTATGTTGAAAGCTTTAGTTCTTGCCTTGCATGCCCTATCAGTGGGGACATGGTCTCCATTACAATTAGGGCAACGTATTGGAGTCTGGCATGGTGCGGTATCTTCATGAACATGGTAGCATTTTTTACAATTCGGTTGTTTCTGCTTGCAATGTTTATTAACATGGTTGAATCTGTAACAACTATAGCATTGTGCGAATGGAATGTAGTTACGCACACGAAGATCAGCATAACCATAAATTTTAATAAACGTAGGTACAGTTAGTCCTTCAAATAGAATTTTTACTCGCATAGTGGGTACAAATTCATCTTTTTCCTTGCGCAAAACTCTAAAAATTTTTTTAATTGGAATTTCTGAGTAAATATTTTTATACAGCTCTTCAATTGAAATATCCTTATCAACTGGTGAGATTATACCCATTCTTGATACAAAATGGGAAAAAATGCGCGGTTGATAGCCAGCATCAACATGGCGCTGGTCTTTGACAAATTCATTGGCTGCTTTGGCATTCTTAAAAGTTATTTTTCCACGACCATAGCCTATTTTGGTTACAGCTAGAATATCACCATTATTTAATGAGTTCACGTATCTTGCTAATGCAAAAATACTGATGGGTTGTCTTTGTACACTGGCCGATAATTGGTCAATGTACACCATGTATGGTCCTGGGTGATTATTGTCATAATAGTACTCACTGGTTGCTGGAACTCGAGGGGCAAAAATGGCATCTCCGGTGGTTACTTCGGTGGGGGCTTCGTTGAGCTTTACTGTAGATGAAAGCAGAGAGCTATGTTGCTGGTCAGGTTTGGCTGGTGGTGTTGCAAAGATATGATCACTATTCTTTTCCTTTGATGTTGATCTTGATCGAGACCTTGACCGGTCAGATCTTTCCGTAGGAATTCGTTTGCTAGACGTCCTTAGAGGTGGTTTATTTGGCCTTTTATCAGGAGGCTGCGCCGGTGGGAGCTCCACTGGCTCATCCATTTTGGGGATATCAAACCCCTAGCACAAAATACACTTTGTTGTTTAAAATCAAGAAAAAAAGTTGTTTTGTTAAACTAATTTAACAGAAAAACTAATATTTAGAAGTGGTTTTTTCCAAATTGAAGTAACGGTAAAAATGCCACTGTCAAAAGCGTATCACTCAAGAAAATTAAACGCAGTTAAACGTGTTAGCGCATCGGCTTCTCTCGAACGAATGTTGCGGTATATTAAGCTTCACTTAACGTTTGACATTGCCGCCGTTGTCAAATCAATGTGGGCTTTAGTGTCATCACACTACTGTGAATGACATTGCCGTTAAACAGCTGTTTAAAGCGGTCTTTTTGTATGCAAATAAATAAAAATGGGAATTTTTTATTTTTTATAAATAAAATTAATAAAAAAGTATTGAAATGGAATAATGAAAATATTGCAGTCTTATACGATCTGTTTTAGCGATATATTAAGCTTCTCTTAACGTTTGATTTACATTGCCGCCGTTGTCAAATCAATGTGGGCGCTTTAGTGTCATCACACTATTGTGAATGATATTGCCGTAGAAGAATTGTTTAAACTGATCTTTTTATATGGAAATGAATAAAAATGACCAATTTTTTGTTTTTTATAAATAAAGTGGGCCACACACGTCAAACATGTGCGTTCGATCGGTGTGAAGCTCCTAGCCCACACACGTCAAACGGATCCACAAAACTTCATTTCGAATTTATTTTTGAAGCGTTAAGATGGACAGCGATAGCGATGACGGAAAAAAGGCCAAACATTTTTATTTAATTTAAATGTATTAAATACTTTTATTTCATTCCGGGAAAAACATTTTTATTTGCCAGACTGTAGAATATGCGTAAAAAAATATCAAAAAATCTTCCAAAACGTTTTTTTGCATATGTTTGATATTGTCCGCTGATGTGCACTCCACGAAATTTCGCAACAAATGAGAAAATATCCACACACCAGCCCACAGACGTCAAACATGTGCGCGTCGCACAACGAAAAATTAAAAATTTTTAATTTCTTTCGATCGGTGTGCGCACCGGCAAATCGGTGTGAACACCGTACCACACACGTCAAACATTGCTTCGATTCACACCGATCGAACGCACATGTTTGACGTGTGTGGGCCACTTAAAATAATCAAAAAAGGATTAAAATGGAATATTAAAAATATTTGTAAGCTTTTTACAATTTATATTGGCGTTATATCAAGCTTCTCTTTACGTTTGGTTGACATTGCCGCCGTTATCAAATCAATGTGGACTTTAGTGTCATTGAACTATTGTGAATGATATTGCCGTAGAAAAGCCGTTTAAAGTGGTCTTTTTGTATGGAAATGGATTAAAATGGGCAAATTTTTGATTTTTTATAAATAAAATAAAGAAATAGAATTATTTAGAATTAATATTATAAAAATTGCAGTCTTATACGATTTATTTTAGCGATATATCAAGCTTCTCTTTACATGGGGTTGCCATTTCCGCGCCAAATTAGTGAGGGCTTTAGTGTCATTGCACTATTGTGAATGATATTGCCGTAGAGGAGTTGTTTAAACTGGTCTTTTTTATATGGAAATGACAAAAATGGGTAAATTTTTGATTTTTAATAATAAAATAAAGAAATAGAAATTTTTTGAATATTAAAAATATTGCAGGTTTATACGATTTATTTTGGCGATATATTAAGCTTCTCTTTACGTTTGATTGCCATGGCCAAGTCAAATCCAATGCGGGCTTTGGTGTCATCACACTATTGTGAATGATATTGTCGTAGAAGAGTTGTTCAAACTGATCTTCTGATATAAAAATGAACAAAAATGGGAATATTGTTGATTTTTTATAAATAAAATAAGCAAAAAAGGATTAAACTGGGACATTTAAAATTTTATTGCCGTCTACAATTTAATTTGGCGATATTTTAAGCTTCTCTTTACGTTTGATTGCCATGGCCGAAAATTTTGAATTTTCCTTAATAAAATAAATAAATACAATGATTTAAATGTAATATTAATATTATTGCAGGTATTTTTTGTGAAAATATACATTTTTAAGAGAGAAAAAATATAGAAAAAATTCTTTATAAAGCAGAGATAGATAATGGGATTAAGTAGTATTGAAAAGGCCTTCAAATATTTTTTAAATTGAAAAATCATCAACGATCGTGAGAAAGTATATTGTATTTTATATTTTTATATAAAATTTTTATTAATTTATTAATTTTTATTCTTTTCTTATTTTCCAGGTGGCGGTAAAGATTTAATCACAGCTGTTACCTATGCCAAAAAGAGTACAATTAAAAAACAAGGCACAGTTAATAATAATTCATTGTTAATATCAAATCAAACGGGAGCTGGATCGACGACAGCATTTAATCGCAGCATAATGCCCAAAAAGACACAAAGTCCGGCTGGTAAGGATTTTAACACTAAGAAATATATATATTTTTATATAGATTACTAATCATAATTTCCATAAAAAACTTTAATCTATTTAACCAAAAAACATGCTTCCGAATGGAATTTTTTTGAAAAAAAAAATAGTTGGCATGCCTGCCCCAAGTGGTTCAAATGCCAGCCAAAATAATGAATCACTGTTTGGTGCTGGTGGTGGTGGTGCCGGCAGCAGCATGCCCACCTTAAATACCTCACAATTAATGGGTATGGCTGCCCTGGCAGCGGCCATGTTTAATGCCACAAGTGAAACCAAACCAGGTTCAAATCAAAATAATAACAACTTAGGCACTGCATCTGGTGGCCTAAGTGTTTTGGCTGGCCTACAGGCAGCCACAACCTCTGCGGCCTCAAGACAAATTCCATCCACAAATTCTGTTAGTTATCAAGCCAATCAAGCAGCGGGCCTTAATAAAGCCGCCTCTTTATTGGCCCAGAGTAAGTGTAGTATAATGTTGGTAACCATAGAGATTTTTTCTGATGCTGCAGATTCTCTTGATTTTTTTGAAATTGAAAAATTTTTGTTATGGAATTTTAAGTTTTTTGTGTTATTTAGAAATAATCCCCCTCCTCTTTTTTTTTTTTTTTTTTGTTAGATGATTTTCTTAGTTGTTCTTTAGTTTTCCACAGAAAAAAATCTATTTTTGGGTGATATAATTTTTGGCATTTGTTCATATTTTTATTTTATTTATGTTTGTCGTATTCCTTCTTTCGAATCCGTCCAAAACAATGATCATTTGTCAAAATCAATTTTTCAAAAATTCATCAACAGAGATGGGGTTTTGAAAACAAATGGTCGTAGACGTATAATACTTGGTTGTATGATATGAAGTACTATTTAGATTTTATTTATTTTTTCCTGTCTCTAATTTTTTTAATTAATTTAATTTTTTTAATTAATTTAATTTTTTTAATTAATAAATTCTTGGCGGTTCATTTTTGCGGTATATTAAGCTTCACTTAACGTTTGATTAACATTGCCGCCGTGTCAAATCAATCAGGGCTTTGGTGTTATCACACAACTGTGAATGACATTGCCGTTACAGCTGTTTAAACAGAATTTTTTATGTATAAATTAATTAAAATCGGAAATTTTTTGATTTTTTATAAATAAAATAAATAAAAAAACGGATTGTGATAGAATAAAATTAATGTTTGTTTTTATAATTATTATTTTTTTTTTATTTTTAATATTTTGAGGCGGCGGTATGTTCTGTTTTGACGGTATTCCAAGCTTCTCTTAACGTTTGATTGACATTCCCGCCGTGTTGTTAAATCAATGTGGGCTTTGGTGTTATCACATTACTGTGAATGACATTGCCGTTAAACAGCTGTTTAAACTGACCTTTTTTATAGGGAAATTAATAAAAATGGGGCTATTTTTAATTTTTTATAATTAAAATAAATGAAAAAGGATTGAGATGGAATTAAATTAATGTTTTAATTTAAAATTATTTTTTTTTTTTAATTTATTTTTAATTTGTAAAATTTTTATAATTATTTTTTTTTTTCAAATTCCTTTTTTGATTTCTTCTAATGTTCTTTGTTTGTCTTATCCTTCTTCCCCTTTAGTGACCATGGGCCTTGGAAGTTTGCAACCTGCCCCCACACCTGCTGCCAGTACAGGCCTATCGCCACAATCCAAAATGAATAATAATATGGTATTGGAAAAAATTAAGGCCTTGGTGGCAGCTAATCCACAATTTTTGACCAGTGGTATACCCAATCATGTGCTGCAGCAGTTACTGATGCAGCCCATGAAGGTAGGTGGTGGCTTACAGGTTATAAAATGATCTTGGATTTAAATTTTTATTTTTTTTTTTTTTTTTGCATTTCCAGCAAGTCACACCTGCCCCAGTTATGACCCAACCTGAAGAAGATGAGGCGGACTATGAAGAAATGGGTGTGGCCGAAACCTATGCGGAATATTGGCCAGCAAAGTGTAAGGATTTTAATTGATTTTTTTTTTTTTAAATTATTCTAATTTTGATTTTTTTAGTAAAACTGGGTAAAAAACATCCCGATCCGGTGGTTGAAACTGCCTCTTTGTCCTCTGTGGAACCCTGTGATGTGTATTATAAATTATCCATACCCCTGGATACCATACAAAGTGGCCAGCTGAGTGCATTGCAATTGGAGTCCATAACCTATGCCTCACAGGCCCATGATCATCTCTTGCCCGATGGTAGTCGTGCCGGTTTTCTAATTGGTGATGGTGCTGGTGTGGGTAAGGGTCGCACCATTGCCGGCATCATTTATGAAAACTATATGAAGGGTCGGAAAAAGGCCCTGTGGATTTCCGTCTCCAATGATTTGAAATATGATGCGGAGAGAGATCTCAGTGATATTGGGGCCACCAAAATTGAGGTCTATGCTTTGAATAAGGTAAGGCGGATTTATATTAAATTCCGTTCTTTATTCTTATTGAAATTGGTATTTTTTGTTTCCCCAGTTCAAATATGCCAAAATCAATTCGGAAATAAATAACAATGTGAAAAAGGGTGTCATCTTCAGTACGTATTCCGCTCTGATTGGTGAATCGAATAACAAGACTGGTAAATATAAATCAAGACTTAAACAATTGCTGCAGTGGTGTGGTGAAGATTTCGATGGCCTGATAATTTTTGATGAATGTCACAAGGCGAAAAATTTGTGTCCTGTGGGTTCGGGTAAACCCACAAAGACCGGTCAAACGGTATTGGAATTACAAAATAAATTACCAAAAGCCCGTGTGGTATATGCCTCGGCTACTGGTGCCTCGGAACCCAAAAATATGGCATATATGGTGCGTTTGGGTTTGTGGGGTCAGGGTACAGCATTTCCAACATTCAATGATTTCATTGCCGCTGTGGAGAAGAGGTAGGAGAGGGAATTTAAATTAAAAAATGTTTGAGGTTATAATTTTCTTTTTTTTTCAGAGGTGTCGGTGCCATGGAAATCGTGGCCATGGACATGAAGCTAAGAGGCATGTACATTGCCCGTCAACTAAGTTTCCATGGGGTCACGTTTAAAATTGAAGAAGTACCCCTGTCCAAAGAGTTTAGACGGATCTATGAT
>NW_026884216.1:0-11320 GCF_032173495.1 Musca vetustissima
ATCGAGAAAATCCGGTAGGCGAAGGTTTGTTTTCCGGCATATGATGTGTATATTCTGAAAGTACATTTCGAGACCTTTCAATTGATGTGGGTATCAATACTGCATCCATTTTAGTTTTTGCGCAATATGGCGTTTTCTACACAGAGTCCCCACTGTCACTGAGACTTGCAAGGAAAATCGAGAAAGTCCGTTAGGCGAAAGTTTGTTTTTCGGCATAAGGTGTATATATTCTGAAAGTACATTTCGAGACCTTTCAATTGATGTGGGTCTCCATACTGCATCCATTTTAGTTTTTGCGCAATATGGCGTTTTCTACACAGAGTCCCCACTTTTTTCCACAACATGGCGTTTTCTACACAGACTCCCCATTGTTTCTTCGGTATAAGGTGTATATATTCAATTGATGTGGGTCTCCATACTGCGTCCATTTTAGTTTTTGCGTAATATGGCGTTTTCTACCCAGAGTCCCCACTGTCACTGAGACTTGCAACCAAAATCGAGAAAATCCGTTAGGCGAAGGTTTGTATTCCGGCATATGGTGTGTATATTCTGAAAGTACATTTCAATTGATGTGGGTCTCCATACTGCATCCATTTTAGTTTTTGCGCAATATGGCGTTTTCTACACAGAGTCCCCACTTTTTTCCACAACATGGCGTTTTCTACACAGACTCCCCATTGTCACTGGAAAATCTAGAAAATCCGTTTAGCAAAGTTTTTTCTTCGGTATAAGGTGTATATATTCTGAAAGTACGTTTCGAGACCTTTCAATTGATGTGGGTCTCCATACTGCGTCCATTTTAGTTTTTGCGCAATATGGCGTTTTCTACCCAGAGTCCCCACTGTCACTGAGACTTGCAACCAAAATCAAGAAAATCCGTTAGGCGAAGGTTTGTTTTCCGGCATATGGTGTGTATATTCTGAAAGTACATTTCGAGACCTTTCAATGGATGTGGGTATCAATACTGCATCCATTTTAGTTTTTGCGCAATATGGCGTTTTCTACACAGAGGTATAAGGTGTATATATTCTGAAAGTACATTTCGAGACCTTTCAATTGATGTGGGTATCAATACTGCATCCATTTTAGTTTTTGCGCAATATGGCGTTTTCTACACAGAGTCCCCACTGTCACTGAGACTTGCAAGGAAAATCGAGAAAGTCCGTTAGGCAAAGTTTGTTTTTCGGCATAGGGTGTATATATTCTGAAAGTACATTTCGAGACCTTTCAATTGATGTGCGTATATGGCGTTTTCTACACAGAGTCCCCACTTTTTTCCACAACATGGCGTTTTCTACACAGACTCCCCATTGTCACTGGAAAATCGAGAAAATCCGTTAACAAAGTTTTTTCTTCGGTATAAGGTGTATATATTCTGAAAGTACGTTTCGAGACCTTTCAATTGATGTGCGTATCAATACTGCATCCATTTTAGTTTTTGCGCAATATGGCGTTTTCTACACAGAGTCCCCACTTTTTTCCACAACATGGCGTTTTCTACACAGACTCCCCATTGTCACTGGAAAATCGAGAAAATCCGTTTAGAAAAGTTTTTTCTTCGGTATAAGGTGTATATATTCAATTGATGTGGGTCTCCATACTGCGTCCATTTTAGTTTTTGCGTAATATGGCGTTTTCTACCCAGAGTCCCCACTGTCACTGAGACTTGCAACCAAAATCGAGAAAATCCGTTAGGCGAAGGTTTGTTTTCCGGCATATGGTGTGTATATTCTGAAAGTACATTTTGAGACCTTTCAATTGATGTGGGTCTCCTTACTGCATCCATTTTAGTTTTTGCGCAATATGGCGTTTTCTACACAGAGTCCCCACTTTTTTCCACAACATGGCGTTTTCTACACAGACTCCCCATTGTCACTGGAAAATCGAGAAAATCCGTTTAGCAAAGTTTTTTCTTCGGTATAAGGTGTATATATTCTGAAAGTACGTTTCGAGACCTTTCAATTGATGTGGGTCTCCATACTGCGTCCATTTTAGTTTTTGCGTAATATGGCGTTTTCTACCCAGAGTCCCCACTGTCACTGAGACTTGCAACCAAAATCAAGAAAATCCGTTAGGCGAAGGTTTGTTTTCCGGCATATGGTGTGTATATTCTGAAAGTACATTTCGAGACCTTTCAATGGATGTGGGTATCAATACTGCATCCATTTTAGTTTTTGCGCAATATGGCGTTTTCTACACAGAGTCCCCACTGTCACTGAGACTTGCAAGGAAAATCGAGAAAGTCCGTTAGGCGAAAGCATCCATTTTAGTTTTTGCGCAATATGGCGTTTTCTACCCAGAGTCCCCACTGTCACTGAGACTTGCAACCAAAATCGAGAAAATCCGTTAGGCGAAGGTTTGTTTTCCGGCATATGGTGTGTATATTCTGAAAGTACATTTCGAGACCTTTCAATTGATGTGGGTATCAATACTGCATCCATTTTAGTTTTTGCGCAATATGGCGTTTTCTACACAGAGTCCCCACTGTCACTGAGACTTGCAAGGAAAATCGAGAAAATCCGTTAGGCGAAAGTTTGTTTTTCGGCATAGGGTGTATATATTCTGAAAGTACATTTCGAGACCTTTCAATTGATGTGGGTCTCCATACTGCATCCATTTTAGTTTTTGCGCAATATGGCGTTTTCTACACAGAGTCCCCACTTTTTTCCACAACATGGCGTTTTCTACACAGACTCCCCATTGTCACTGTCGGTATAAGGTGTATATATTCTGAAAGTACATTTCGAGACCTTTCAATTGATGTGCGTATCAATACTGCATCCATTTTAGTTTTTGCGCAATATGGCGTTTTCTACACAGAGTCCCCACTTTTTTCCACAACATGGCGTTTTCTACACAGACTCCCCACTGTCACTGGAAAATCGAGAAAATCCGTTTAGCAAAGTTTTTTCTTCGGTATAAGGTGTATATATTCTGAAAGTACGTTTCGAGACCATTCAATTGATGTGGGTCTCCATACTGCATCCATTTTAGTTTTTGCGCAATATGGCGTTTTCTACCCAGAGTCCCCACTGTCACTGAGACTTGCAACCAAAATCGAGAAAATCCGTTAGGCGAAGGTTTGTTTTCCGGCATATGGTGTGTATATTCTGAAAGTACATTTTGAGACCTTTCAATTGATGTGGGTCTCAATACTGCATCCATTTTAGTTTTTGCGCAATATGGCGTTTTCTACACAGAGTCCCCACTTTTTTCCACAACATGGCGTTTTCTACACAGACTCCCCATTGTCACTGGAAAATCGAGAAAATCCGTTTAGCAAAGTTTTTTCTTCGGTATAAGGTGTATATATTCTGAAAGTACGTTTCGAGACCTTTCAATTGATGTGGGTCTCCATACTGCGTCCATTTTAGTTTTTGCGCAATATGGCGTTTTCTACCCAGAGTCCCCACTGTCACTGAGACTTGCAACCAAAATCAAGAAAATCCGTTAGGCGAAGGTTTGTTTTCCGGCATATGGTGTGTATATTCTGAAAGTACATTTCGAGACCTTTCAATGGATGTGGGTATCAATACTGCATCCATTTTAGTTTTTGCGCAATATGGCGTTTTCTACACAGAGTCCCCACTGTCACTGAGACTTGCAAGGAAAATCGAGAAAGTCCGTTAGGCGAAAGCATCCATTTTAGTTTTTGCGCAATATGGCGTTTTCTACCCAGAGTCCCCACTGTCACTGAGACTTGCAACCAAAATCGAGAAAATCCGTTAGGCGAAGGTTTGTTTTCCGGCATATGGTGTGTATATTCTGAAAGTACATTTCGAGACCTTTCAATTGATGTGGGTATCAATACTGCATCCATTTTAGTTTTTGCGCAATATGGCGTTTTCTACACAGAGTCCCCACTGTCACTGAGACTTGCAAGGAAAATCGAGAAAGTCCGTTAGGCGAAAGTTTGTTTTTCGGCATAGGGTGTATATATTCTGAAAGTACATTTCGAGACCTTTCAATTGATGTGGGTATCAATACTGCATCCATTTTAGTTTTTGCGCAATATGGCGTTTTCTACACAGAGTCCCCACTTTTTTCCACAACATGGCGTTTTCTACACAGACTCCCCATTGTCACTGGAAAATCGAGAAAATCCGTTTAGCAAAGTTTTTTCTTCGGTATAAGGTGTATAGAGTACCCACTGTCACTGCGACTTGCAATGAAAATCGAGAAAATCCGTTAGGCAAAGTTTGTTTTTCGGCATAGGGTGTATATATTCTGAAAGTACATTTCGAGACCTTTCAATTGATGTGCGTATCAATACTGCATCCATTTTAGTTTTTGCGCAATATGGCGTTTTCTACACAGAGTCCCCACTTTTTTCCACAACATGGCGTTTTCTACACAGACTCCCCATTGTCACTGGAAAATCGAGAAAATCCGTTTAGCAAAGTTTTTTCTTCGGTATAAGGTGTATATATTCTGAAAGTACGTTTCGAGACCTTTCAATTGATGTGGGTCTCCATACTGCATCCATTTTAGTTTTTGCGCAATATGGCGTTTTCTACCCAGAGTCCCCACTGTCACTGAGACTTGCAATGAAAATCGAGAAAATCCGTTAGGCGAAGGTTTGTTTTTCGGAATATGGTGTGTATATTCTGACAGTACATTTTGAGACCTTTCAATTGATGTGGGTCTCCATACTGCATCCATTTTAGTTTTTGCGCAATATGGCGTTTTCTACACAGAGTCCCCACTGTCACTGAGACTTGCAAGGAAAATCGACAAAATCCGTTAGGCGAAAGTTTGTTTTTCGGCATAGGGTGTATATATTCTGAAAGTACATTTCGAGACCTTTCAATTGATGTGGGTATCAATACTGCATCCATTTTAGTTTTTGCGCAATATGGCGTTTTCTACCCAGAGTCCCCACTGTCACTGAGACTTGCAACCAAAATCGAGAAAATCCGTTAGGCGAAGGTTTGTTTTCCGGCATATGGTGTGTATATTCTGAAAGTACATTTCGAGACCTTTCAATTGATGTGGTATCAATACTGCATCCATTTTAGTTTTTGCGCAATATGGCGTTTTCTACACAGAGTCCCCACTTTTTTCCACAACATGGCGTTTTCTACACAGACTCCCCATTGTCACTGGAAAATCGAGAAAATCCGTTTAGCAAAGTTTTTTCTTCGGTATAAGGTGTATATATTCTGAAAGTACATTTCGAGACCTTTCAATTGATGTGGGTCTCCATACTGCATCCATTTTAGTTTTTGCGCAATATGGCGTTTTCTACCCAGAGTCCCCACTGTCACTGAGACTTGCAAGGAAAATCGAGAAAATCCGTTAGGCGAAGGTTTGTTTTCCGGCATATGGTGTATATATTCTGAAAGTACATTTCGAGACCTTTCAATTGATGTGGGTATCAATACTGCATCCATTTTAGTTTTTGCGCAATATGGCGTTTTCTACACAGAGTCCCCACTGTCACTGAGACTTGCAAGGAAAATCGAGAAAATCCGTTAGGCGAAAGTTTGTTTTTCGGCATAGGGTGTATATATTCTGAAAGTACATTTCGAGACCTTTCAATTGATGTGCGTATCAATACTGCATCCATTTTAGTTTTTGCGCAATATGGCGTTTTCTACACAGAGTCCCCACTTTTTTCCACAACATGGCGTTTTCTACACAGACTCCCCATTGTCACTGGAAAATCGAGAAAATCCGTTTAGCAAAGTTTTTTCTTCGGTATAAGGTGTATATATTCTGAAAGTACATTTCGAGACCTTTCAATTGATGTGGGTCTCCATACTGCATCCATTTTAGTTTTTGCGCAATATGGCGTTTTCTACCCAGAGTCCCCACTGTCACTGAGACTTGCAATGAAAATCGAGAAAATCCGTTAGGCGAAGGTTTGTTTTTCGGAATATGGTGTGTATATTCTGACAGTACATTTTGAGACCTTTCAATTGATGTGGGTCTCCATACTGCATCCATTTTAGTTTTTGCGCAATATGGCGTTTTCTACACAGAGTCCCCACTGTCACTGAGACTTGCAAGGAAAATCGACAAAATCCGTTAGGCGAAAGTTTGTTTTTCGGCATAGGGTGTATATATTCTGAAAGTACATTTCGAGACCTTTCAATTGATGTGGGTCTCAATACTGCATCCATTTTAGTTTTTGCGCAATATGGCGTTTTCTACCCAGAGTCCCCACTGTCACTGAGACTTGCAACCAAAATCGAGAAAATCCGTTAGGCGAAGGTTTGTTTTCCGGCATATGGTGTGTATATTCTGAAAGTACATTTCGAGACCTTTCAATTGATGTGCGTATCAATACTGCATCCATTTTAGTTTTTGCGCAATATGGCGTTTTCTACACAGAGTCCCCACTTTTTTCCACAACATGGCGTTTTCTACACAGACTCCCCATTGTCACTGGAAAATCGAGAAAATCCGTTTAGCAAAGTTTTTTTCGGTATAAGGTGTATATATTCTGAAAGTACATTTCGAGACCTTTCAATTGATGTGGGTCTCCATACTGCATCCATTTTAGTTTTTGCGCAATATGGCGTTTTCTACACAGAGTCCCCACTGTCACTGAGACTTGCAAGGAAAATCGAGAAAATCCGTTAGGCGAAGGTTTGTTTTTCGGCATATGGTGTGTATATTCTGAAAGTACATTTCGAGACCTTTCAATTGATGTGCGTATCAATACTGCATCCATTTTAGTTTTTGCGCAATATGGCGTTTTCTACACAGAGTCCCCACTTTTTTCCACAACATGGCGTTTTCTACACAGACTCCCCATTGTCACTGGAAAATCGAGAAAATCCGTTTAGCAAAGTTTTTTCTTCGGTATAAGGTGTATATATTCTGAAAGTACGTTTCGAGACCTTTCAATTGATGTGGGTCTCCATACTGCGTCCATTTTAGTTTTTGCGCAATATGGCGTTTTCTACCCAGAGTCCCACTGTCACTGAGACTTGCAATGAAAATCGAGAAAATCCGTTAGGCGAAGGTTTGTTTTTCGGAATATGGTGTGTATATTCTGACAGTACATTTTGAGACCTTTCAATTGATGTGGGTCTCCATACTGCATCCATTTTAGTTTTTGCGCAATATGGCGTTTTCTACACAGAGTCCCCACTGTCACTGAGACTTGCAAGGAAAATCGACAAAATCCGTTAGGCGAAAGTTTGTTTTTCGGCATAGGGTGCATATGTTCTGAAAGTACATTTCGAGACCTTTCAATTGATGTGCGTATCAATACTGCATCCATTTTAGTTTTTGCGCAATATGGCGTTTTCTACCCAGAGTCCCCACTGTCACTGAGACTTGCAACCAAAATCGAGAAAATCCGTTAGGCGAAGGTTTGTTTTCCGGCATATGGTGTGTATATTCTGAAAGTACATTTCGAGACCTTTCAATTGATGTGCGTATCAATACTGCATCCATTTTAGTTTTTGCGCAATATGGCACTTTTTTCCACAACATGGCGTTTTCTACACAGACTCCCCATTGTCACTGGAAAATCGAGAAAATCCGTTTAGCAAAGTTTTTTCTTCGGTATAAGGTGTATATATTCTGAAAGTACATTTCGAGACCTTTCAATTGATGTGGGTCTTCATACTGCATCCATTTTAGTTTTTGCGCTATATGGCGTTTTGGGTATCCATACTGCATCCATTTTAGTTTTTGCGCAATATGGCGTTTTCTACCCAGAGTCCCCACTGTCACTGAGACTTGCAACCAAAATCGAGAAAGTCCGTTAGGCAAAGTTTGTTTTTCGGCATATGGTGTATATATTCTGAAAGTACATTTCGAGACCTTTCAATTGATGTGGGTATCAATACTGCATCCATTTTAGTTTTTGCGCAATATGGCGTTTTCTACACAGAGTCCCCATTGTCACTGAGACTTGCAAGGAAAATCGAGAAAGTCCGTTAGGCGAAAGTTTGTTTTTCGGTATAAATTGTATATATTCTGAAAGTACATTTTGAGACCTTTCAATTGATGTGGGTATCAATACTGCATCCATTTTAGTTTTTGCGCAATATGGCGTTTTCTACACAGAGTCCCCACTGTCACTGAGACTTGCAATGAAAATCGAGAAAATCCGTTAGGCGAAGTTTTTTCTTCGGTATAAGGTGTATATATTCTGAAAGTACATTTCGAGACCTTTCAATTGATGTGGGTCTCCATACTGCATCCATTTTAGTTTTTGCGCAATATGGCGTTTTCTACCCAGAGTCCCCACTGTCACTGAGACTTGCAACCAAAATCGAGAAAATCCGTTAGGCGAAGGTTTGTTTTTCCGGCATATGGTGTGTATATTCTGAAAGTACATTTCGAGACCTTTCAATTGATGTGGTATCAATACTGCATCCATTTTAGTTTTTGCGCAATATGGCGTTTTCTACACAGAGTCCCCACTTTTTTCCACAACATGGCGTTTTCTACACAGACTCCCCATTGTTATATACACCGGCATATGGTGTGTATATTCTGAAAGTACATTTCGAGACCTTTCAATTGATGTGGGTATCAATACTGCATCCATTTTAGTTTTTGCGCAATATGGCGTTTTCTACCCAGAGTCCCCACTGTCACTGAGACTTGCAAGGAAAATCGAGAAAATCCGTTAGGCGAAGGTTTGTTTTTCGGTATAAGGTGTATATATTCTGAAAGAACATTCCGAGACCTTTCAATTGATGTGGGTATCAATACTGCATCCATTTTAGTTTTTGCGCAATATGGCGTTTTCTACACAGAGTCCCCACTGTCACTGAGACTTGCAAGGAAAATCGAGAAAGTCCGTTAGGCGAAGGTTTGTTTTTCGGCATATGGTGTATATATTCTGAAAGTACATTTCGAGACCTTTCAATTGATGTGGGTATCAATACTGCATCCATTTTAGTTTTTGCGCAATATGGCGTTTTCTACACAGAGTCCCCACTTTTTTCCACAACATGGCGTTTTCTACACAGACTCCCCATTGTCACTGGAAATCGAGAAAATCCGTTTAGAAAAGTTTTTTATTCGGTATAAGGTGTATATATATTCTGAAAGAACATTTCGATACCTTAAATTGATGTGGGTCTCAATACTGCATCCATTTTAGTTTTTGCGCAATATGGCGTTTTCTACACAGAGTCCCCACTGTCACTGAGACTTGCAAGGAAAATCGAGAAAATCCGTTAGGCGAAGGTTTGTTTTTCGGCATATGGTGTATATATTCTGAAAGTACATTTCGAGACCTTTCAATTGATGTGCGTATCAATACTGCATCCATTTTAGTTTTTGCGCAATATGGCGTTTTCTACACAGAGTCCCCACTTTTTTCCACAACATGGCGTCTTCTACACAGACTCCCCATTGTCACTGGAAAATCGAGAAAATCCGTTTAGCAAAGTTTTTTCTTCGGTATAAGGTGTATATATTCTGAAAGTACGTTTCGAGACCTTTTTTCCACAACATGGCGTTTTCTACACAGACTCCCCATTGTCACTGGAAAATCGAGAAAATAGGTTTGTTTTTCGGCATTGTGTGTATATATTCTGAAAGTACATTTCGAGACCTTTCAATTGATGTGGGTATCAATACTGCATCCATTTTAGTTTTTGCGCAATATGGCGTTTTCTACACAGAGTCCCCACTGTCACTGAGACTTGCAAACTCACCAAAATCGAGAAAATCCGTTAGGCAAAGTTTGTTTTTCGGCATAGGGTGTATATATTCTGAAAGTACATTTCGAGACCTTTCAATTGATGTGGGTATCAATACTGCATCCATTTTAGTTTTTGCGCAATATGGCGTTTTCTACACAGAGTCCCCACTGTCACTGAGACTTGCACTGGAAAATCGAGAAAGTCCGTTAGGCAAAGTTTGTTTTTCGGCATAAGGTGTATATATTCTGAAAGTACATTTCGAGACCTTTCAATTGATGTGGGTATCAATACTGCATCCATTTTAGTTTTTGCGCAATATGGCGTTTTCTACACAGAGTCCCCACTGTCACTGAGACTTGCAAGGAAAATCGAGAAAATCCGTTAGGCGAAGGTTTGTTTTTCGGCATAGGGTGTATATATTCTGAAAGTACATTTCGAGACCTTTCAATTGATGTGGGTATCCATACTGCATCCATTTTAGTTTTTGCGCAATATGGCATTCTACAGAGTCCCCACTGTCACTGAGACT
This sequence comes from Musca vetustissima, assembly GCF_032173495.1. Lineage (NCBI taxonomy): Eukaryota > Metazoa > Arthropoda > Insecta > Diptera > Muscidae > Musca > Musca vetustissima. The sequence goes on from NW_026884216.1 coordinate 10,153, forward strand.
TGCAAGGAAAATCGACAAAATCCGTTAGGCGAAAGTTTGTTTTTCGGCATAGGGTGTATATATTCTGAAAGTACATTTCGAGACCTTTCAATTGATGTGGGTCTCAATACTGCATCCATTTTAGTTTTTGCGCAATATGGCGTTTTCTACCCAGAGTCCCCACTGTCACTGAGACTTGCAACCAAAATCGAGAAAATCCGTTAGGCGAAGGTTTGTTTTCCGGCATATGGTGTATATATTCTGAAAGTACATTTCGAGACCTTTCAATTGATGTGCGTATCAATACTGCATCCATTTTAGTTTTTGCGCAATATGGCGTTTTCTACACAGAGTCCCCACTGTCACTGCGACTTGCAAGGAAAATCGAGAAAATCCGTTAGGCGAAAGTTTTTTTTTCGGTATAGGGTGTATATATTCTGAAAGTACATTTCGAGACCTTTCAATTGATGTGCGTATGAATACTGCATCCATTTTAGTTTTTGCGCAATATGGCGTTTTCTACCCAGAGTCCCCACTGTCACTGAGACTTGCAACCGAAATCGAGAAAATCCGTTAGGCGAAGGTTTGTTTTTCGGCATATGGTGTATATATTCTGAAAGTACATTTCGAGACCTTTCAATTGATGTGGGTATCAATACTGCATCCATTTTAGTTTTTGCGCAATATGGCGTTTTCTACACAGAGTCCCCACTGTCACTGAGACTTGCAAGGAAAATCGAGAACGTCCGTTAGGCGAAAGTTTGTTTTTCGGCATATGGTGTATATATTCTGAAAGTACATTTCGAGACCTTTCAATTGATGTGCGTATCAATACTGCATCCATTTTAGTTTTTGCGCAATATGGCGTTTTCTACACAGAGTCCTCACTTTTTTCCACAACATGGCGTTTTCTACACAGACTCCCCATTGTCACTGGAAATCGAGAAAATCCGTTTAGCAAAGTTTTTTCTTCGGTATAAGGTGTATATATTCTGAAAGTACATTTCGAGACCTTTCAATTGATGTGGGTCTCCATACTGCATCCATTTTAGTTTTTGCGCAATATGGCGTTTTCTACCCAGAGTCCCCACTGTCACTGAGACTTGCAATGAAAATCGAGAAAATCCGTTAGGCGAAGGTTTGTTTTTCGGAATATGGTGTGTATATTCTGACAGTACATTATGATGTA
>NW_026884217.1:0-11318 GCF_032173495.1 Musca vetustissima
TTGTCAGAGCCTTGAACAAATATTCTTTTAAAAATCTATGCCTTGTGGATGCCTTGAAAAGATATTCTTTAAAAAATCTACGCCATGGGGATGCCTTGAAAAGATATTCTTTAAAAAATCTTCGCCTTATGAGAGCTTCGAAAAAATATTTTTTTAAAAAATCCCCACAGGGGATGTTCTGTCTATAGAACACAAAATGTGTCTTTTCGTAGAATATGTTTTAAAAATTTCCTGAAGACCTTTTGGTATTTCATCTTAACTTTGATCCCCATAATCTCTTGCCGTTGTGGTTGCTATTTTGATTGCCTGAAACCTTATTAAAATTCCCGTTCATTGTCTATGCATCTCACTATTCATAGCTCTTATACATTCCGAATTAGGTGTGATAAAATTTTATTACCATTACACATAAAATTTGTTTTAAGGTCGACATAATGGTCACCCTGCTATTGTGTGAGTAGAGCGGTATTAACGCATATTTAAGGCCCTTGTTCTATTTGATGTTCCACTTCATTGCCTTTGGTTGGAGGTGTTTGTTTTTCTGGGTAATTTCATAAAATTTTAACTTCTTCAGAGTATTTATGCGGATATTGGGGAGGTACTTAAGTGGTGGATAAAAGGTCCCTTAGGTGGTGATGTGTATAATATTGTTCGTTTCATAAGGTTAATTTTTTGTTCAATAATTTATTGTTCGGGACTTCTTCACACACAGAAGTGATGATCAATAATATGCCTTGCAATAGTCTGCATCATCAAGTTAGCACTGCAGGAAGGTGCCAAGGGAGGCCCCTGCCATACCCTAATACTATGATATTGTGAGATTTCTCATTTGTTACATTTCATAATTTTTAATTGGTACTCATTGGGCTCCATTTTTAGAAAAAAGTATATTTACTTACGTACTTACTTAGCTGGCTTTTGACAGAACTTACGTTCTATAAGCCGGGCTTAGAAAAGATTCCCAGGCGCGTCGGTCTTTTGCGCAGTTTTTCCAATTTTAAAGACCATTTTCGGCGATTTTGTCTTCGACTTGATATTTCCAACGTATTCTTGGCCTTCTCCTTCTGCGCGAACCATAAGTTGGTTCACTTTTATATGCCTTCTGGACTGGGGCATCTTCATCCATTCTCACAACATTACCCAGCCAACGTAGTCGCTGCAGCTCAATACGTCTAACAATGTCGATGTCCGAGAATAGCTGGTACAACTCATGGTTCATTCGATGGCGATATTCACTGTCAAAGCAGATCGGCCCATAGATCTTTCGAAGAATTTTTCTTTCAAACACTCCAAGAGCTGTCTCATCTGCTTGCGTAAGTACCCATGCTTCAGATCCGTATAACAGCTCGGGTAGTATCAGCGTCTTGTAGAGTGTGAGTTTGATCTGGCGGGAGGTGGCCTTGCTTTTGAGTTGTTTGCTCAGACCATAGTAGCATTGGTTGGCCAATACTATCCTTCTCCGAATTTCAAAACTGTTGTTATTCGTATTGTTTATGGCGGTACCAAGGTTTATAAAATCTTTGACTACCTCGAAGCTGTAGTTCTCGAGTTCCACGGTTGATCCGAGTCTACTGGACGTCTTGCGCGTTGATACCATCAGCGTGGTCTTCTCGCCGTTTACTGCCAGACCCACTTTGGCAGACTCCTTCTCAATTTGTGTTCTCTTAATGTTCGGCCCATTATGTCGATGTCATCGGCGTAGGCGAGTAACTTGTGTTGTTTGGTGTACAGAGTGCATTTCCTTTCACTTTTGACTCTCGTATGACCTTTTCCAGCAGGATGTAAAAAAGGTCACACGACAAACTGTCACCTTGTCTGAATCCTTGTTCGGTATTGAAGGGCTCCGAGAGGTCCTTTTCGACTTTAACTGCTGATCTTGTGCCTGTTAAAGTTCTCCTGCATAGCCGAATTAATTTTGCAGGAATGCCAAACACAGACATGGCATTATACACCTCTGAACGGATAGGACTGTCGAATGCGGCTTTTTAGACGACGAATAGGTGGAATGTGTCGATTTGTTTTTCGTGTGTTTTTTTCCAGGATTTGGCGCAGAGTGAAAATCTGGTCAATGGTGGTTTTGTCAGGTCTGAAGCCACATTGGTATGGTCCAATAATGTGATTGACCATTGGCTTCAGTCTGCTACTATTTTATACCAGAAGTTTATCAAAATGCTCCTTGCAGATCCTCAGCACGCTGTCTGTATCTGTCACCAGGTTTCCTTCTTTATCCCTACAGGAGGATGGGCCTGCACCAAAGCCTTCGGTTTGGTGTTTTACCCGTTGGTAGAATTTTAGGACTTCATTCTGACTCCTGTATATCTCGATTTGCTCACGCTCAGGTTTTTCTTGCTATTTTTTTCTTTTTTCTGAAAATACATTTCTCCTCTCTCCTTTTCTCCCGATAGTTCTCCATCGTATTACGCGTTGCTACTGTCCGCAGGGTTGTCATATACGCGTATATTTACATTCTGATAATTTTGAAAATTTGCCGGCATCAAAATGATGACCCCGGCGATGCTCCGTCATGCGCATTCAAGGACCCGTATCATCATCTGAAAATGTTCTAGTTCAATTGGTAAAAAAATAATACCCATTACCAGGTACCCCATGAGATATCCTATATTATCCATGAGATATCCTATATTATCCATGAGATATCCTATATTCTACTAGTTTTGTATGACCCGCCGGACTACGAAAGGAACTATATACCTTTTTAGACCCACAGGCTTCAAAAGAAGCAGATAAGCGATGGTCTAGGCATCTGGTCGTCGAATTCTTCGGCAAAACAGGTCATGTGACGACTATTTCACCAATGTGTCTGTTCGCAATGAATAAATTAATTCTTCGTCGAAAAATGTCCTATATTTAACATGTACCCTTGCTAAGAGCCTTACCCAGCCTATGCATTTTGAAGAACTAGGTCTTAGGTTGGAAGGTATTTAAGAAAATTGTTAAAATAATGTCGTAGGTCCTCCCAGAAAAATATTCAACTAAAACTCCAATGCAATGGTACCTCCCGAACTTGCAGTCCTATAGGGAAGTATGTTAAAAAAATCGGCTCGGCCAAATTACACAATTTTTCTTTATTAAAAAAAAACTTTGTTATCCTGTTTCCTTTTCCGAACACATATTTGTCTACTTCACATCTGCAACTATGACCTTTTGTCACTACCCTTCTCTCACTACGTTGCCTGACCTTTTGTGGAAAAGTTACTCTTTACAATTCTGAACATTGACATGTTGATGATGTTGACCTTTCGAATTTTAAGATGCACTTTTAGATGGAAGACTTGACGAAGACTTCCTATTTGTCTTTCGCAAAACAACAAGCTGAATATGTTTGTGTGACATCAAAATGATATTCACCCTCTGACCCCATGCAAAAAATCAGTACGTAACACGAAGTGTGTTTTACAGATTAAAATCTCCCAACCGCCCAGTTCAAAAGATTTTCCAAATAATATTCCCAATTTGATGGAGAAAAAATTCTTTCAAAATTAATTGCTGATGATAGCGCGATTGCAAAAATATATCTGTGAAATCAGAGCGTACGTGTGTGTGTTTTGCGTGGAAAATCTTTTTTAATTTTCTTGGCATCGTTTTTTGGCTGTGACTGTCACACACACCCACATACGGCCACATGTGTCAATTAGTAAGACCTTTTTGGCATAATCCGCTCATGCAGGTCAGGTTAGTTGCGAAATAATTTTGATTCAGATTTTTTTGCCTCAAATTGCTTCTTCTTCTTGACAATATCCCCAATAATGAAAATTGTTGCCTTTGAACGGGGTGCTTCAGCTTCGCCTGTCATATCTATCGACACTGACATTAATCCCTCTTGAACGTGCGTGTGTCACATGCACATTGCGTCGTGTGTTGTCATTTTGTATCGTTTTTTCTTCAGTCACGCTTTAATGGCAGGCATATCATCATTGCATTCACATGAGGGCAAAGACAAACACAGAAAAGATTTTATTTTTGTTGTTGTTGTTTTTTCTTCTAAAATTGGCAAACGTAACAACGAATACAATGACAGTAATTGCTACAGATGTCCCCTTTCCGGGGACGCTGCATGGTAGTCTTTGGCAATGGGGGAAGGAATTGCATTAATGCTATAAATCCTTAGAAAACTTTAAGGGAATTAGACAGACGGACACTTGACAAAAAATGTTCAAGAGGAATAAGCGGATTTTTATAAAGCTTAAAGAGCTTCTACAAATCTCTTATGACTACTTGAAACAATCTTTCAAAAACCCACACCTTGTATAGATGCTGGAAAAAAAATATTTGAAAAATCCACACCTTGTATAGGTCAGAAAAAATATTTAAAAATCTATGCTTTTTGATCCTTTAAAAATCGCCAAAAATTAAATATGTTGTTTACTACCGTACTTAACATTTTGTTTGTAACTCCTGATACGCCTGTTACGCTGTCACTCGATAATGAAGACACAGAAACAGATTGAAGCTTCCTCACACACACACACCATTATCATTAACGCCCAAGGGTACCAGCGCATAAAAATATATTTGTTGTTGCTTTTTTCTTCTTCTTAAGAAAACTTTCTTCGATTGCTTTTGTCTTTCCGTGGCCTAAATACTTCTCAATGAGCCGCCCAAGAAAACTTCGACAATATATAATTATATAATTTTTTTGGAAATCGAAACGTGACACTCTTATCAATACTTTGCGATTCGCAAAATTTTACACGGCAACATACATTTTTGAGTTTGACTGGGCGAATTGAAATGAATAGCGAAAAATAGATAGAAATTGCTTTGAGAGCAATTAAAAATTTATGTTTGTGAACAACATTTTTGGAAGGTACGGGGCGGAGGTATGGTATATCGTTACAATATCGAAAAATGTGAATTTGAATATTATTATGCGAAATGAAGTGAAACAACAATTGTAATTGTAAATGCAATAAAAATAAAGAAGTAAGAGGGTTGGATGCGATACACCCTTCGCACAGTACAGTCACCCCAACCTCCAGGTACAGCCTGCCAGGCTGCCAGCCAGCCTTCATTTCAATTGCGTTGGGCCACAAAAAAATGAAGAAGAAATAAATACGCAAATGAGAAATCTAACGAAGGCAGTTGTCATTGCCCTAAACAGGAAGGGCCCAAAGCAGCATTGGGTGGTGAATGGGCTGACTGGCTGGGAGGAGGGTGGTTTCCGACTTTGCTCATTCAAATGGCAATTGAAATTTTGTTTTTTGTTCGCTACGATATGAAACATTAAAATTAGAAGACGACGATGAAAATAAAGCATACCGGCAAAGGCAGCTGGTGGAAGTAGAGGGGGCACCACGGCTGAATGGCAAACCAGTAACAACAATGTTTGGTGCCTGAGCGTGGCGAAACATTCATTTCGAATACCCAGAGAAATTACTGTCAAAATGGGCGTTAATTGTGTGGGTTTGAGTAGATAAGCACGTGATTTTTTATACAAATTCATAGCCTGGAGGGCCTTTTTCGGCATGGTACACAAGGACCAACAAAAAAGAAACTCTGACAAAGAAAAAATATTTTTTTTATTCGTTTCAAATATTCCGGGAGACACACGGGCGGTATCTCTAACTGTTTTGAAAAGTAGTGGAAAAAAAATGAATAAGAAAAGAAAACGTATTATTTGTGATTTACATTTGCTGGGCGTGAGCCTTAACCAGCCTCGCAGAAATAATTGTTACTTCGAGAGGAAGAAAAGCAACAAACAAATGCAGGAACTTCGAGGTATAAATTTTGTAAAAAAAATGTCGAAGAAAAAATCTGCTTGCGTCAGTAGGCGGAAGACAGTTCAAAGTTAATATGAATAAAGATGAGAAAGTTTCGACTCTTTTTCCGTCAATGGGGAAAACGTGCGGAATTTCTTAATGGATTTTTAAAGATGTTTTTCTATGACCAACAAAGGCGTGTATTTAAAATATAATATTTTTTCCTGGACCTATACAGTCGATTTTTTAAATAATTTTTGCTGACAACTATACAAGGCGCGGATGACCCATAAAAGGCGTTAATTTTTTAAATAATTTTTTCCGATACCTTTACAAGGCGTGGATTTTTTAAATAATTTTTTCCTGGCTCTATACAAGGCGTGGATTTTTTAAATAATTTTTTCCTGGCTCTATACAAGGCGTGGATTTTTTAAATAATTTTTTTCTGGCTCTATACAAGGCGTGGATTTTTTAAATAATTTTTTCCTGGCTCTATACAAGGCGTGGATTTTTTAAATATTTTTTCCTGGCTCTATACAGGGCGTGGATTTTTTAAATAATTTTTTCCTGGCTCTATACAAGGCGTGGATTTTTTAAATAATTTTTTCCTGGCTCTATACAAGGCGTGGATTTTTTAAATAATTTTTTCCTGGCTCTATACAAGGCGTGGATTTTTTAAATAATTTTTTCCTGGCTCTATACAAGGCGTGGATTTTTTAAATAATTTTTTCCTGGCTCTACACAAGGCGTGGATTTTTTAAGGAATATTTTTTAATGGCTCTATACAAGGCGTGGATTTTTTAAGGAATATTTTTTAATGGCTCTATACAAGGCGTGGATTTTTTAAAATAATTTTTTAATGGCTCTATACAAGGCGTGGATTTTTTAAATAATTTTTTCCTGGCTCTATACAAGGCGTGGATTTTTTAAATAATTTTTTTCTGGCTCTATACAAGGCGTGGATTTTTTAAATACTTTTTTCCTGGCTCTATACAAGGCGTGGATTTTTTAAATAATTTTTTCCTGGCTCTATACAAGGCGTGGATTTTTTAAATAATTTTTTCCTGGCTCTATACAAGGCGTGGATTTTTTAAATAATTTTTTCCTGGCTCTATACAAGGCGTGGATTTTTTAAGGAATATTTGTTAATGGCTCTATACAAGGCGTGGATTTTTTAAGGAATATTTGTTAATGGCTCTATACAAGGCGTGGATTTTTTAAGGAATATTTTTTAATGGCTCTATACAAGGCGTGGATTTTTTAAATAATTTTTTCCTGGCTCTATACAAGGCGTGGATTTTTTAAATAATTTTTTCCTGGCTCTATACAAGGCGTGGATTTTTTAAATAATTTTTTCCTGGCTCTATACAAGGCGTGGATTTTTTAAATAATTTTTTCCTGGCTCTATACAAGGCGTGGATTTTTTAAATAATTTTTTCCTGGCTCTATACAAGGCGTGGATTTTTTAAGGAATATTTTTTAATGGCTCTATACAAGGCGTGGATTTTTTAAGGAATATTTTTTAATGGCTCTATACAAGGCGTGGATTTTTTAAGGAATATTTTTTAATGGCTCTATACAAGGCGTGGATTTTTTAAATAATTTTTTCCTGGCTCTATACAAGGCGTGGATTTTTTAAATAATTTTTTCCTGGCTCTATACAAGGCGTGGATTTTTTAAATAATTTTTTCCTGGCTCTATACAAGGCGTGGATTTTTTAAATAATTTTTTCCTGGCTCTATACAAGGCGTGGATTTTTTAAATACTTTTTTCCTGGCTCTATACAAGGCGTGGATTTTTTAAATAATTTTTTCCTGGCTCTATACAAGGCGTGGATTTTTTAAATACTTTTTTCCTGGCTCTATACAAGGCGTGGATTTTTTAAATAATTTTTTCCTGGCTCTATACAAGGCGTGGATTTTTTAAATAATTTTTTCCTGGCTCTATACAAGGCGTGGATTTTTTAAATAATTTTTTCCTGGCTCTATACAAGGCGTGGATTTTTTAAATAATTTTTTCCTGGCTCTATACAAGGCGTGGATTTTTTAAATAATTTTTTCCTGGCTCTATACAAGGCGTGGATTTTTTAAATAATTTTTTCCTGGCTCTATACAAGGCGTGGATTTTTTAAATAATTTTTTCCTGGCTCTATACAAGGCGTGGATTTTTTAAATAATTTTTTCCTGGCTCTATACAAGGCGTGGATTTTTTAAATAATTTTTTCCTGGCTCTATACAAGGCGTGGATTTTTTAAATAATTTTTTCCTGGCTCTATACAAGGCGTGGATTTTTTAAATAATTTTTTCCTGGCTCTATACAAGGCGTGGATTTTTTAAATAATTTTTTCCTGGCTCTATACAAGGCGTGGATTTTTTAAATAATTTTTTCCTGGCTCTATACAAGGCGTGGATTTTTTAAATAATTTTTTCCTGGCTCTATACAAGGCGTGGATTTTTTAAATAATTTTTTCCTGGCTCTATACAAGGCGTGGATTTTTTAAATAATTTTTTCCTGGCTCTATACAAGGCGTGGATTTTTTAAATAATTTTTTCCTGGCTCTATACAAGGCGTGGATTTTTTAAATAATTTTTCCTGGCTCTATACAAGGCGTGGATTTTTTAAATAATTTTTTCCTGGCTCTATACAAGGCGTGGATTTTTTATATAATTTTTTCCTGGCTCTATACAAGGCGTGGATTTTTTATATAATTTTTTCCTGGCTCTATACAAGGCGTGGATTTTTTATATAATTTTTTCCTGGCTCTATACAAGGCGTGGATTTTTTAAATAATTTTTTCGGAGACCTTTACAAAGTGTGGATTTGTTAATTATTTTCCTTTTCCCACGAAATATTTAAATGATTTTTGTCCCCTATTCAATATTCACCCTCATCTTTTTTACAATTTTACAACTTTTCGCCACTTAATGGCAATTATAACGTCAGTAAGTCACAAAAATAATTCTCATTACAACATTATTATTATTAGTGTTGTTATTATTAACCATTTGTCATCGAGGGGGTCGGGTGACAGTGGCGTTACGTGTGTGCATACATTTTAAATCCAATAATGATGCCCATTAAATTATTTTTATTATTTAATGTCATTAAATTTAATGAATTTTTATCACCTTTAGCAAATATTGAAAACGAGAAAATAATATATGCACACATACACAAACACCCACACACACACACATACATATACAAGGTGTTTAAGTGAGTGCTTAAATATTTTTCAACATAATTATGTTGTGTGAGTATTTGTTCAACGTTCGTGTGTGTGTGTGTGTGTTTGGCTTTCATTTTCCAGGCGATATTTGAATATCGCACAATTTATATTAATTTTATTGGTTTGTTTAATAATGTTCGCGTTCGATGTTTGTCATTTCGAAAAATACCATTTCGGAATCATTTGAGTGTGAAATGTTTGGAAAATTATTATTTGCTTGCAGAGGTGGTGACAATTAATGGATGCTTTGTAGGTATGTTTATATGGATATTAAGGTTAGTAATTTAAAAAAAAAATAGGGAGCTTCTAAAAAAAGATTTTAAAACTCGATGCCTTTTTAAAGCTTCTAAAAAATCTACGCCTCATTGGAGCTAATAACAAATAATTTTTTTTTAAACATCGACACCTTATGGAAAAAATTATTCAAAAAATCTACGCCTTATTGGAGCTTTTAAAAATATTCTTTAAAATATCTTTGGCTTATTCGAACTTATAAAAAAGTATTTATAATATCTTCGGCTTATCGTCCATAAAAAAATATATTTTCTTAATATATGCCTCATTCTTCCTTAAAATTTTTCCTTATAAAATCTAAGCTTCGCTGGTCCTTGGAAAATAGAAAAATATTTTAATCCTCGAAATTTCAATTTTTTAGTCCATTGAACCCACATTAATATAACTAAATATGTATATGTGTGCATGTGTGTGCTTTTGAGGGGTGCTGTAAGTGTTAATATATTTCCCTCCAATTTAATAGAGATTTAAATTTTATAATTGTTACTAATTTTTGCAAATTATTATTATGGGTTTTAATTAAGCCAACATTATTAGGAAAATACACTAAATCACACATATCTCACATATAAAGCTGTAATGCTGTACATGTTAGATTATCCAATATACATCACGTGAGACAGACACACACACACCGACAGATAAATATAAATGCGTATTACTGTACAATTCAGAAAGTTATTTAAATGTTAATTAGGTGTTAAAAATTTTGTAATTGATATAATCGAAATCAAATAAAAATATCAAATTGGGTTTACAAATACATATATTTGTGTATATATACATATATGTACATACGACCGCTTTACTTAAATTAATGAACTCTAGGGACTCAGAAATAAAAATTAACAAATTAAAACCAGTAAGGAAAGTAGTAAAGTCGGACTGGGCCGACTATATGATACCCTTCACCACTTTGGGTATATTTATACCCTACACAGCTATGTTGTCAGGGTATTATAGCTTTTGTGCAGCCCCAGATGTTTGTAACGACGCGAAATATTGGTCCTAGACCCACCTTTAAATATACCGATCGTCATATCTCGATTAGCTGAGTCGAGCTAGACATGTGTGTCCGTCCATTATAATTTGTAAACACGATACCGGCCGCAGTTATGGACCAATCTTCACGAAATTTTGCATGTAGGATGGGTTGTATCCTATGAAGAGCCTTATTGTTTTTGCTAAAATTCGGTTAATATTTAGGGGATGAAATGGACCAAATACTAAATTTGGTGAAATTTTACATGCAGAAGGGGATCGGGCCAAAAGAACGAGCATGCCTCGTTTGAAAAGATCAGTCAATATTTAGCGGGTCAAATATTTAGCGGGTGTGTTAAAAATTACAAAATTTATATTCTATGCCCCGGAAGGACATAGTTCCGAGAAGTTGATAGTATATCCAAGAGGAGTGGTCGACCTTTAAATTGATACAAATTATATTGTCGTATGTACTCGGATGTGGGCGTTACGCTTAAATATTTTCAGGTGCTTACGTATTCATATATAATTTAATAGCCAATTACCACACTAGAGGGCGGAAATATGGCGCTAATCGCTTCTAAATTTTCCATGAGATTCCAGCCGAAAATTTTCGTTGATAATAATATTGGGATGAGTGGAACTAAAACTTAATGTTTCGCGTTTTTTAAGTCCATCCTACAGGCTATAAGTATCCAAGCCCGCAACATTACACAACCGACGGTGAAGGGAATCTGGGACAAGTAATAAGAAAGGCTGTGCATATATTAGCAGTATTTGTTGACCTCTAGTCGGTCAATAGGGTTCAATTATTGCGTAATATTGTCCATGCTCAGAATATATTTTCGTGGATGTTGTGTAGGGTATCATATGGCCGGCCCCTTCCGACTATACTGCTCCGCTCACTGGTTGGTATATGTATCCTAACAGACGTCGCCATTTCAAAGGAACATTGACATGAAATTCAACGAACTTAAATATGCGATCTTTATCTATAAGTAAACCAGCTGAACATCAATTCCAACACATGCCATTATGCAACCTATTCTATATTTTGTAAAAAGATTTAAAGCAAACTTGACGCACGCTATTAG